>NC_034175.2:3528646-3628394 GCF_002021735.2 Oncorhynchus kisutch | reverse complement strand
TCTCTCTCTATTCTCTCTCTCTCTCTATTCTCTCTCTTCTCTCTCTCTCTCTCTATTCTCTCTCTCTCTCTATTCTCTCTCTCTCTCTATTCTCTCTCTCTATTCTCTCTCTATTCTCTCTCTCTCTATTCTTCTCTCTCTATTCTCTCTCTCTCTATTCTCTCTCTCTCTATTCTCTCTCTATTCTCTCTCGCTCTCTCTCTATTCTCTCTCTCTCTATTCGCTCTCTCTCTATTCTCTCTCTCTCTATTCTCTCTCTCTCTATTCTCTATTCGCTCTCTCTCTATTCTCTCTCGCTCTCTCTCTATTTTCTCTCTCTCTATTCTCTCTCTCTCTCTATTTTCTCTCTCTATTTTCTCTCTCTATTTTCTCTCTCTATTCTCTCTCTCTCTCTCTATTTTCTCTCTCTATTCTCTCTCTCTCTCTATTCTCTCTCTATTCTCTCACTCTCTCGCTCTCTCTCTATTCTCTCTCTTCTCTCTCTATTCTCTCTCTCTCTCTCTTCTCTCTCTCTCTCTCTATTCTCTCTCTCTCTCTTCTCTCTCTCTATTCTCTCTCTCTCTATTCTCTCTCTCTCAGGAGGAGGTGTTTGTGTCTAACGGTACTCTGAAGGCAGAGGATAGGTTCCAGGATGCTAGGTTTGGCTACGCCCTGGCCTCCGCCCCAGACCTCAACCATGACGGGTACACTGACCTGCTGGTGGGGGCACCCCTAGAAGACGGACACAATGGGGCCATATACGTCTACCACGGCCAGGGCATACACATCATCCACAACTACAAACAGGTAGACATACACATCATCCACAACTACAAACAGGTAGACATACACATCATCCACAATTACAAACAGGTTGACATACACATCATCCACAATTACAAACAGGTAGACATACACATCATTCACAACTACAAACAGGTAGACATACACATCATCCACAACTACAAACAGGTAGACATACACATCATCCACAATTACAAACAGGTAGACATACACATCATCCACAACTACAAATAGGTAGACATACACATCATCCACAACTACAAACAGGTAGACATACACATCATCCACAACTACAAACAGGTAGACATACACATCATCCACAACTACAAACAGGTAGACATACACATCATCCACAACTACAAACAGGTAGACATACACATCATCCACAATTACAAACAGGTAGACATACACATCATCCACAACTACAAACAGGTAGACATACACATCATCCACAACTACAAACAGGTAGATATACACATCATCCACAACTACAAACAGGTAGACATACACATCATCCACAACTACAAACAGGTAGACATACACATCATCCACAACTACAAACAGGTAGATATACACATCATCCACAACTACAAACAGGTAGATATACACATCATCCACAACTACAAACAGGTAGATATACACATCATCCACAACTACAAACAGGTAGACATACACATCATCCACAACTACAAACAGGTAGACATACACATCATCCACAACTACAAACAGGTAGACATACACATCATCCACAACTACAAACAGGTAGAGAAAGAAGTGTCCATCTCTGTGAAAAGAAAAGTGAAGATTTGTTTTTAAAGTGATATCATTCTTAGCTATAGTATTTCTATTGACCTCGTTCTATGTCTCTCTCCACCACTTCTCTACCCTCATCTCTCCACCTCCTTGCTCACCTCTCCTTCTCCTTGTAGCGTATCGCAGGGTCGTCCCTGTCCCCCTCTCTGCAGTATTTTGGGCGCAGTGTGAGTGCCAGATTAGACCTGGATGGAGATGGTCTGTTAGACCTGGCTGTGGGGGCCCAGGGCAGTGCTGTACTACTCAGGTAAGAAAGGAGGGACGAGGGGAGGTGGAGGAATGAAGAGGAGAGGAGGGGAGGGATAAATTGTCAGACTTGCCTGTGGATTATTTTTTTAAAATGTGATGATGATCGTCATCATTGAATGATCAATTCTCCCTCCCTCTCTCCAGTTCTCGCAGTATAGTCCAGATCAACATGAGTCTGTCCTTCCAGCCCCACTCCATCAACGTCATCCAGAAGACGTGTCAGAGAGGAGGGAGGGAGTCTGCCTGTCTCAACGCTACAGCCTGCTTCCTGGCTCTGTCCCGTTCCCCTGGAACTCACAGCAGCAGCTTCAGTAAGGGAGAGGGAGGGGAGAGAGGGAGGGGCAGGGGACTGGAGAGAGTAAGGGAGAGGGAGGGGAGAGAGGGAGGGAGTGGGAGAGGGAGGGGAGGGGCAGGGACTGGAGAGAGTAAGGGAGAGGGAGGGGAGAGAGGGAGGGAGTGGGACTGGAGAGGAGATAGGGAGGGGCAGGGACTGGAGAGAGTAAGGAAGAGGGAGGGGCAGGGACTGGAGAGAGTAAGGAAGAGGGAGGGGCAGGGACTGGAGAGAGTAAGGGAGAGGGAGGGGCAGGGACTGGAGAGAGTAAGGGAGAGGGAGGGGAGAGAGGGAAGGGCAGGGACTGGAGAGATTAGGGGAGAGGGAAGGGAGAGAGGGAGGGGCAGGGACTGGAGAGAGTAAGGGGGAGGGAGGGGGAAGGAGAGAGGAGGGAGGGAGTCCGCCTGTTAGATTTGATAGATTTGTTATCAACACTAACATCCCCTTCTCCCTCCTCCTCAGAGCTGTCGGTGGTGGCCATGTTGGATGAGAGAAAGTTGACAGCGAGGGCGTTGTTTGACGACAGCAACCAGAGACAGACACAGCTGGGGGTCAGAGTTCACACAGGACAGACCGTCTGCCACAACCTGCCCATCCATGTGTTTGTGAGTATGACACACACCAGAGCTCAGCTGGTATGGTACTTAAAACGCCAGGATAGTGGGTTCAATTCCTAGGACCAAACAGCGACCACACATACTTTTTTTAAAAGTATGCACGCATGACTGTAAGCCGCTTTGGATAAAAGCCTCTGCTAAATGGCATATACACACACACACACACTACACAACTAACATACACACATGCCCTGACACAAACACACAACCAACATGTACACGCTACTGCCACAACCTGCCCTTCCATATGTCACACACAATGCCAAAACACACATCCTTCACCCCGACCGACACACACAATCTACATGCTGAAACATGATATTGACCTCTAACCCTTTGTCTCTGTCTGTGATAGGACACAGCAGACTACATCCGTCCAATCAGCTTCTCCCTGCGCTTTAAGATCAACGACACAGAGAGCGGCCCAGTGCTGGACGAAGGCTGGCCCACCACCTTCAAGAGATCGGTCAGTGTGTGGGGTGTGTGTGATGTAATGTACTGTTACCGTACGTTATCTACAGTATTACTCTGGCACCTCCATTTCAAATACTGTACCTTGATGTCTCCAGATTGCGTTCTTCAAAGACTGTGGTGAGGATGATGTGTGTGTCACTGATCTGGTGCTGCAGGCTCATATGGACATCTCTGGGACAAGGTACATCTCACACACACGAACACACGTGCACACACACATGCATGGACACACACACACACCTGTATAGACACACACACACACCTGATCAAAAATGTTCCTCTCTTTTTTGTGTCCAGTCAACACTCAATCAGCCAAACAATTACTAAGTCAAGGGTTCCTGTTGTATTCATGTATTCATGTTTGTAGTTGTTGTATTAATGTTGTGTAGTAGTTGTGTAGTAGTTGTATGAATGTCTGAATGTAACTCCTCTCTGCAGACAGCAGCCCTATGTGATCCGTAGCCCTCGCAGACGTCTGGCTGTAGAAGTCCAGCTGCAGAACAGACTGGAGAACGCCTACAACACCAGCCTGACACTGCACTACTCACGCAACCTCCACATCTCTAGTCACAGTATACGGGTACGAAACACACACACAACACACACCACACAGACACACACACACAAAAACACATTACACACTGATTTACAACATGAACCTGACAATTTTATTCTGTCTCCTCCCCCTTCTCTCTCTTCCTCTCTCCCTTTCGATGTCTCCATCCCTATCTTTCTCTCTCTCTCCTTCCCTCTCTCTAGGAGGATACCCAGTTGAAAATTGAGTGTACATCTCTCAGTTCCAACAGTCATTCCTGTAATGTCAGCTATCCTGTGTTCCGCTCCCACTCCAAGGTCTGTCTGTCTGGCATCAAATACAATGACCAGAAATATAAACACAACATGTAAAGTGTTGGTCCCATGTTTCATGAGCTGAAATATAAGATCCCAGAAATGTTCCATACACACAAAAATCGTATTTTTCTCAAATGTTGTTTACATCCCTGTTAGTGAGCATCTCTCCTTTGCCAAGATAATCCATCCACCTGACAGGTGTGGCATATCAAAAAGATGATTAAACAGCATGATCATTACACAGGTGCTGGGGACAATAAAAGGCCACTCTAAAATGTGCAGTTTTGTCAAACAACACACACAATGCCACAGATGTCTCAGGTTTGGAGGGAGCGTTGGCATGATGACTGCAGGAATGTCACCAGTGCTGTTGCCATAGAATTTAATGTTCATTTCTCTACCATAAGCTGCCTCCAACGTCGTTTTAGAGAATTTGGCAGTATGTCCAACCGGCCTCACAATCGTAGACTACGTGTAACCACACCAGCTCAGGACCTCCACATCCGGCCTCTTCACCAGCGGGATCGTCTGAGACCAGCCACCCAGACAGCTGATGAAACTGTGGGTTTGCACAACTGAAGATTTTCTACACAAACTGTTAGAAACCGTCTCAGGGAAGCTCATTTGTGTGCTCGCCGTCCTCACCAGGGTCTTGACTTGATTGCAGTTCGACATTGTAATTGACTTCAGTGGGCAAATGTTCACCTTCCTGGCCACTGGCATGCTGGAGAAGTGTGCTCTTCACGGATGAATCCCGGTTTCAGCTGTACCGGGCAGATGTCAGACATATGGCGTCGGGTGGGTGAGAGGTTTGCTGACGTCAACGTTGTGAACAGAGTGCCCCATAGTGGGGGTAGGGTTATGGTATGGGCAGGCATAATCTACTGACAACAAATACAATTGCATTTTATGGATGATAATTTGAATGCACCGAGGTACTGTGATGAGATCCTGAGGCCCATTTTCATGCCATCCACCAACATGATAATGCACAGCCCCATGTCACAAGGATCAGTGTAGTTCTGATACCACAAACTCAATCCCCATCACCTCTTATCTTCTCTCTGTCAGGTGAACTTCATGTTAGAGTTTGAGTTCAGCTGTACGTCTCTGCTCAGTGAAGTCCAGATGAAACTCACAGTTGCCAGGTAACTCATTATAATCCTATGGAGGAATGTAAAGGGATTCCTATTGGGAGCTTCTACAAATTAACCTGAAATTCAGCCTCCACTGATTCCGTCTAACCCTAGTCATAATCCTACAGTAGAGACAGAAGTACTGTGTGTTAGTCTTCTCATGTGTCTGTCACATACATCTCTGTGTCCCTGGTTCCCATAGTGACAGTGTGGAGAGAGAGGCTACTTTGGGAGACAACAGTGTTCAGCTCCAGACTGTGGTTCAGTACGAACCTGACCTCTTCATCACCAGGTTAGTCTCTCTCTATCTCTCTCTCGGTCTCTCTGTCTCTCTCTGTCTCTCTGTCTCTCTTTCTCATTCCCTGTATCTCTACCTTTCTTTGTAGTGACTCCAATCTGAACCGTTATGAGGTCCACCCAACCAGAACCATATCAGAGGCAATAGGACCAGAG
Organism: Oncorhynchus kisutch; assembly: GCF_002021735.2. Lineage (NCBI taxonomy): Eukaryota > Metazoa > Chordata > Actinopteri > Salmoniformes > Salmonidae > Oncorhynchus > Oncorhynchus kisutch. The sequence continues at coordinate 3,622,686 of NC_034175.2, read as the reverse complement.
TTCTACACACACTTCAGGGTAAGCAGTGCACACACAATATATCTGTTTCCTTAATATCCTTACTGCACAATCACACACATAACCATACATACTGTCTTTACACACACACACACACACACACACACACACACACACGTCAGACTAATGTGTTCTGTGTGTAGCTGCAGAACCTGGGCTGTTACAGTGTGAGTAAACTGGAGTTGAGGCTGAGCCTGCCCTCTGTAGCAGCTGGAGACAGAGTCTTCATGGCTGTTACTGAGGTCTTCTCTTACAACGTGAGTACTAACCCTCTCCCACTACTGTTGGAATAAACAGTTATTGTCATTTCTCTCTGGTTCTGAACTGTGACCTTTGATGTCAGGTGTCAGGGGTGAACTGCAGTGTAGACAGTGACGTGTCCCAGCAGAAGGACAGACAGAGAGATGTACGACCACTACATCCTGAAGACATGCAACAGACTGACCTACTGGTGAGAACAGACACACACACGCATACACTGATGCACGCACACACACACAAATACCCACACACAAGATGATCACAATCCTAACTAGCTATATAGTATATTTTCAGTTGTAACATATTTCTGTGTGCGGTGTGTAGAACTGCAGCAGGTCGTGGTGTGTGGAGGTGGTGTGTGAGGTACAGCAGCTGCATCGAGGACAGACCGCTCTCATACGAGTCAGCCGCAGGGTCCACGACAACTTCTTCAGACAGGTACTAAGTTTCTCTCACACACACACACCGCTCTAACTATAAAAACACTCACTCTGACTTTGTCTCTGTCACCAGGCTAAGTTTAAGGTGGTGAGGATAGTGAGTGCCTATCGTCTGGCTGTTCAGGAATATAACCTGGTCACACTGGGGAGTGGCGCCATCTGGAGGGAGGTGAGAGAAGAGCAGGATTAACACTAATAGTGGAGGACTGGTTTAGCCTTGTCTGTGCCTGACTCGTTTACACCCAGATAGAGTAGGAAGCTGGTATAGGGTGATGATATCTGTCTGTCTGTCTGTTGTTTACATCCAGGTAGAGTAGGAAGCTGGTATAGGGTGATGATATCTGCCTGTCTGTTGTTTACATCCAGATAGAGTTGGAAGCTGGTATATGGTGATGATGTCTGTCTGTTGTTTACATCCAGATAGAGTAGGAAGCTGGTATAGGGTGATGATATTTGTCTGTCTGTCTGTTGTTTACATCCGGATAGAGTAGGAAGCTGGTATAGGGTGATGATATTTGTCTGTCTGTCTGTTGTTTACATCCAGATAGAGTAGGAAGCTGGTATAGGATGATGATGTCTGTCTGTTGTTTACATCCAGATAGAGTAGGAAGCTGGTATAGGGTGATGATATCTGTCTGTCTGTCGTTTACATCCAGATAGAGTAGGAAGCTGGTATAGGGTGATGATGTCTGTCTGTTGTTTACACCCAGATAGAGTAGGAAGCTGGTATAGGGTGATGATATCTGTCTGTCTGTCTGTCTGTTGTTTACATCCAGGTAGAGTAGGAAGCTGGTATAGGGTGATTAATATCTGTCTGTCTGTTGTTTACATCCAGATAGAGTAGGAAGCTGGTATAGGGTGATGATATCTGCCTGTCTGTTGTTTACATCCAGATAGAGTAGGAAGCTGGTATAGGGTGATGATGTCTGTCTGTTGTTTACACCCAGATAGAGTAGGAAGCTGGTATAGGGTGATGATGTCTGTCTGTTGTTTACACCCAGATAGAGTAGGAAGCTGGTATAGGGTGATGATATCTGTCTGTCTGTCTGTTTACATCCAGGTAGAGTAGGAAGCTGGTATAGGGTGATGATATATGTCTGTCTGTTGTTTACATCCAGATAGAGTTGGAAGCTGGTATATGGTGATGATGTCTTTCTGTTGTTTACATCCAGATAGAGTAGGAAGCTGGTATAGGGTGATGATATCTGCCTGTCTGTTGTTTACATCCAGATAGAGTAGGAAGCTGGTATAGGATGATGATGTCTGTCTGTTGTTTACATCCGGATAGAGTAGGAAGCTGGTATAGGATGATGATGTCTGTCTGTTGTTTACATCCAGATAGAGTAGGAAGCTGGTATAGGATGATGATGTCTGTCTGTTGTTTACATCCAGATAGAGTAGGAAGCTGGTATAGGGTGATGATATCTGTCTGTCTGTCGTTTACATCCAGATAGAGTAGGAAGCTGGTATAGGGTGATGATATCTGCCTGTCTGTTGTTTACATCCAGATAGAGTAGGAAGCTGGTATAGGGTGATGATATTTGTCTGTCTGTTGTTTACATCCGGATAGAGTAGGAAGCTGGTATAGGGTGATGATATTTGTCTGTCTGTCTGTTGTTTACATCCAGATAGAGTAGGAAGCTGGTATAGGATGATGATGTCTGTCTGTTGTTTACATCCAGATAGAGTAGGAAGCTGGTATAGGGTGATGATATCTGTCTGTCTGTCGTTTACATCCAGATAGAGTAGGAAGCTGGTATAGGGTGATGATATCTGCCTGTCTGTTGTTTACATCCAGATAGAGTAGGAAGCTGGTATAGGGTGATGATATCTGCCCGTCTGTTGTTTACATCCAGATAGAGTAGGAAGTTGGTATAGGGTGATGATATTTGTCTGTCTGTCTGTTGTTTACATCCAGATAGAGTAGGAAGCTGGTATAGGGTGATGATATTTGTCTGTCTGTTGTTTACATCCGGATAGAGTAGGAAGCTGGTATAGGGTGATGATATTTGTCTGTCTGTCTGTTGTTTACATCCAGATAGAGTAGGAAGCTGGTATAGGATGATGATGTCTGTCTGTTGTTTACATCCAGATAGAGTAGGAAGCTGGTATAGGGTGATGATATCTGTCTGTCTGTCGTTTACATCCAGATAGAGTAGGAAGCTGGTATAGGGTGATATCTGCCTGTCTGTTGTTTACATCCAGATAGAGTAGGAAGCTGGTATAGGGTGATGATATCTGTCTGTCTGTTGTTTACATCCAGGTAGAGTAGGAAGCTGGTATAGGGTGATGATATCTGTCTGTCTGTTTACATCCAGATAGAGTAGGAAGCTGGTATAGGGTGATGAATATCTGTCTGACTGTCTCTACTATCAGCCTTTTTTCTCTTTCTCTCCATCAGACGGTGTTGGAGGTACTAAAGGGGCGGGCCATCCCTATTTCTCTCTGGATTCTGATAGGTAGCATCATTGGAGGGCTTCTGCTATTGGCCCTCATCATCTTCGCAATGTGGAAGGTACACCAATCACACCTCACCATACAGTACCTCTGTACCTCACACTCTGCAACATACTTGTTTCTCCTCTGCCTTTGTGGTAAAGATCAACACTTTGGATTTCACTCCTTCCTTCTCATCCCTCCTTTCTCCAGCTGGGGTTCTTCACTCGTAAACAGATAAAGGACGAGGAACTCGAGGACTGAGCCCGCCCCTCGCCGCCATGATGTCAGTCAATGGATACAGTATCTGTGACAACCAGAGAACCACAGAAACAGTCCACTTCGTGCCCATCCCCATGGCAACGACCTGCACAGACTGCTCCGCCCCCCCTAGCAATAAAAACAGATGCCTTCCCTCTCTTCTAAATCGTGCCACCCCCCATAAAGAACGCACAGCCGGTATAGATGAGCGTTGCCCAGTGTGTGTCTGAACTGTCAAAACACCTAACACCACATGGCACAGACTGCATCTATCATCAGACACCCCAACATCTTGTCTGTTTCTACAGGTGAACCCATGGCTGTAGGGCTGTAGTTACACACCTGTTTAGAAACGTACAGCAGGAAGGACGTGTACATGAGTTTTCTTCAGAGATGTCCCAGACAGGAAATAATGCTGTACACTACGTGTCAAACTCATTCCACGGAGGGCCGAGTGTCTGCAGGTTCACTCCACCCTTGTACTTGATGGATGAATTAAGGTCACGACTTAGTGACCTCAACTGGTTGTCTAGGTCTTAATTGAACGGACAAAACAAAAACCTACAGACACACAACCCTCTGTGGAATGAGTTTGACACTCCTGGTGCAATGTGACTTGGTATGATGTTCAATGACTGCAGACTTCAAACAGCGTAGATCTGTATAAGTAGATATAGTACAGGTATCAACCTGTAGTTAGTACCATGTTGTATAAGTAGATATAGTACAGGCATCGACCTGTAGTTAGTACCATGTTGTATAAGTAGATATAGTACAGGCATCGACCTGTAGTTAGTACCATGTTGTATATGTAGATACCGTACAGGTATCAACCTGTAATTAGTACCATGTTGTATAAGTAGATACCGTACAGGTATCAACCTGTAATTAGTACCATGTTGTATAAGTAGATACCAACCTGTAGTTAGTACCATGTTGTATAAGTAGATACCATACAGGTATCAACCTGTAATTAGTACCATGTTGTATAAGTAGATACCAACCTGTAATTTGTACCATGTTGTATAAGTAGATACCGTACAGGTATCAACCTGTAGTTAGTACCATGTTGTATAAGTAGATACAGTACAGGTATCAACCTGTAATTAGTACCATGTTGTATAAGTAGATACCAACCTGTAGTTAGTACCATGTTGTATAAGTAGATACCAACCTGTAGTTAGTACCATGTTGTATAAGTAGATACCAACCTGTAATTAGTACCATGTTGTATAAGTAGATACCGTACAGGTATCAACCTGTAATTAGTACCATGTTGTATAAGTAGATACCAACCTGTAGTTAGTACCATGTTGTATAAGTAGATACCGTACAGGTATCAACCTGTAATTAGTACCATGTTGTATAAGTAGATACCGTACAGGTATCAACCTGTAATAAGTACCATGTTGTATAAGTAGATACCGTACAGGTATCAACCTGTAATTAGTACCATGTTGTATAAGTAGATACCGTACAGGTATCAACCTGTAATTAGTACCATGTTGTATAAGTAGATACCGTACAGGTATCAACCTGTAATTAGTACCATGTTGTATAAGTAGATACAGTACAGGTATCAACCTGTAATTAGTACCATGTTGTATAAGTTGATACCGTACAGGTATCAACCTGTAATTAGTACCATGTTGTATAAGTAGATACCGTACAGGTATCAACCTGTAATTAGTACCATGTTGTATAAGTAGATACCGTACAGGTATCAACCTGTAATTAGTACCATGTTGTATAAGTAGATACAGTACAGGTATCAACCTGTAATTAGTACCATGTTGTATAAGTAGATACAGTACAGGTATCAACCTGTAATTAGTACCATGTTGTATAAGTAGATACCGTACAGGTATCAACCTGTAATTAGTACCATGTTGTATAAGTAGATACCGTACAGGTATCAACCTGTAATTAGTACCATGTTGTATAAGTAGATACCGTACAGGTATCAACCTGTAATTAGTACCATGTTGTATAAGTAGATACCGTACAGGTATCAACCTGTAATTAGTACCATGTTGTATAAGTAGATACCGTACAGGTATCAACCTGTAATTAGTACCATGTTGTATAAGTAGATACCGTACAGGTATCAACCTGTAATTAGTACCATGTTGTATATGTAGATACCGTACAGGTATCAACCTGTAATTAGTATCATGTTGTGCTATATGGAAAGCAGATCCATCCTTCAAGGAAGCTTGAATGAAAATGCACTACCTGATAATGGGGGCCACTTATAATCATGTGAATATATTTGTATTTCTATGAAACGCTGTTACAAACCAAACTGTCTATTTAATATTCAGAAGTCATCATGACTTGAGATTTTTCACCCATTTTCTCTACAGTACAGTTCATTTTTTGAGTCAAATTAAAACTGTTGATAATTAATGTTTTTGTAAATGTTATTTTAGTTTCTTTCATGTTCATTTATACACATAAACCAAATATCTTATTACATAAATTTTTTTGATTTTTAAATCTACTTCATTCTATAAAAGAAAAAACACTTTCACACTAGCAGACATTTTTGAACATATAACCGAAATAACGACATCTGTATGTCAGGCAAAAAAAGCACCAAGTGAGTCAGGTATATGAAAACATTTTATTGATGCAACTTTATGTCCATTGTGTTTCTCCCCTCCCTCCCTCTCACTTGGTCTTGGTAGAGAAGATGTAGGACTCCAGTAGAAAGACAGTCTCATCCACCTGGTTCTCTGTAGAGTCCAACCTTCAGGGAGAAAAGAAACAAGTAAAAGAAAGAGGTAATAAAGCTACAGTAATGTAGCAGTATTAGTAATAACAAGTATGTAGTAGTACTTGTTGATGTGATGTCGTAGGCCTCTAGCTGTTGTCTATAGATATATATAGTATGGGTGTCGTAGCAGTAGCATCCTGACTGGTTGCATCACCGCCTGGTATGGCAAGTGCTCGGCCTCCGACCGCAAGGCACTTCAGAGGGTAGTGCGTACGGCCCAGTACATCACTGGTGCCAAGCTTTCTGCCATCCAGGACCTCTACACCAGGCGGTGTCAGAGGATGGACCTAAAAATTGTCAAAGACCCCAGCCACTCCAGTCATAGACTGTTCTCTCTACTACCGCATGGCAAGTGGTACCGGAGCACCAAGTCTAGGACCAAAAGGCTTCTCAACAGCTTTTACCCCCATACGACTCCTGAACAGGTAAACAAATGGCTACCCGGACTATTTGCATTGTTCCACCCCCCCCAACTTCTCTTTTACGCTGCTGCTACTCTCTGTTTATCAATAATGCATAGTCACTTCAAACTATACATTCATGTACATACTACCTCAATTAGCTTGACTAACCGGTGCCCCCAGACATTGGCTACCAGGACTATCTGCATTGTGTCCCGCCACCCACCAACCCCTCTTTTACGCTACTGCTACTCTCTGTTCATCATATATGCATAGTCACTTTAACCATATCTACATGTACATACTACCTCAATCAGCCCGACTAATCTGTGCCTGTATATTGCCTCGCTACTGCTATTTTTCACTCTTTTTACTGTTGTTTTTATTTTACTTATCCATTGTTTACCTAATCTAATACCTGTTGTATTCGGCACACATGACAAATAAACTTTGATTTGATTTAGTAGTAGTACTTATTGATGTGACATCGTAGGTCTTCCAGTTGGAGGTCTCAACTTACTGTTGAGAGTTAGAATAGTAGAATACACAAGTTGCAATTTTGATATTTGTTGTGCATCAGCAGTTTCTCTTGTTATGTCAGTCACTCCCCCATGTCAGCTAACATTCTGTAGATTGTTAGTCTTATCTAAACTAGCAGTAATCATGGTCGAATTAAATCACTCTCACTCAGATAGCATATTAAAAACAGAAAACATTTCTCTCCACCTTATGGCAAAATGTGTAGAATTGCAGGAAATGTACTCTAAAAAGTAAATGTATTGTCTCTTAGCTTAGGGCCCCTAAAAGGGTCAGCTCTGACTGCATGAGTGGGTATGGATGTGGTGCGCAGACCCGCGATGCTCATATTTTTGTGGCCCCCCCATCAAAGTTGCCCACCCCTGATCTATAGTATGTGTGTATTATTAGTAATGCAGTATTTGTTGATGTGATGTTGCAGTGGTAATTAAGGTGCAGTGGTAATGCAGTACTTGTTGATGTGATGTCGCAGGGCTTCTAGCTGCTGTCTCTCGGGGGCAGTGATCATCTCCTCCACCTCTGTCAGCTGTTCAGGCTCCGCCCCACTGGCCTGCAGCGATGCCAGGATCGCCTCAATTCGCTGGGACTTCTCCAGCAGACGCCTGTCAATCAAACACAGGAAGTATTGTACATGTACCAAAATTGCTGAGGATTATATACAAAAAGTCAGACTTGTTTCCATTGTGGTCCTCTATTGTCCTCTAAAAGTCAATATGCAGACCTAAAGAGACCTTAGCAGGAGACTTAGAGAATAAAACCAAATCTATCCATCCATCCACTCAGGAATCAATCAATAAACTCACTTGTTTTCCTTGGTCTCGAAGAGGCGCCTCTCAATCAGATTAGCCACTGTCTGCAAGTAGTGATGGGGGAAAAATGGATACAGTTACATATCACAATATTGTTCTCCATCTTCTAAGCCAACAGATTTTCTGCACTTTTATTTCCATGACTGATCAAAACAAACGTTCTCATGCGCTCTCGTCTCTCTGCAGCAGACATATAGCGAGCAATATGTTTGGAACATCAAATCGCATTGCATATAGAAACGTGAGAATCGCAATACATATCGTATCAGCACCTAAGTATTGTGATAATATCATGAGGTCCTTGACAATTCCCAGCCCTATCTGTAAGTCAGACGTCCACCATTAATTGTCAAGTCAGCGATGCACGAAGTAATGATGTCACAGAGGGCTTGTACAGAAACGCAGCCTGAAACCCCAAACAGCAAGCAATGCAGATGTAGAAGCAATATCAGGCGGGCTTCCGCAACAATGGAGTGTGAATTGCGACACTAAATGTCTCTGCTGTTGTGGTCCTGAAGCTCAAGTTGCAGCACCGTAAAGTACACATGCAGACATATACACTCACCGGCCAGGTTATTAGGTACACCACCACATTCACCAAAATATAGCGCTCCTACAGACAGTCACGTGACCGTGGCTTGCTATATAAAGCAGGCAGGCATTGAGGCATTCAGTTACTACTGTTTGATTGAATGTTAGAATGGGCAAAGCCAGTGACCTAAGCGATTTTGAGAGTGATATGATCGGTGTCAGGCATGCCAGATCTCAGAAACGGCGAATGGCCTGGGCTTTTCACACACAGCAGTGTCTACGGTTTCCCAGGAATGGACAAACAAAAAGCATCCAGTCAGCGGCAGTCCTGTGGGCGAAAACAGCTTGTTGATGAGAGGTCGAAGGAGATTAGCAAGAATCATGCAAACTAACAGACGGGCCACAAACAGGCAAAAAGCGGCACAGTACAACAATGGTGTGCAGAACGGCCTCTCGGAATGCACATCTCGTCGGTCCTTGTCACGGATGGGCTATTGCAGCAGACGACCACACAGGGTTCCACTCCTATCAGCTAAAAATAAGAAGTGGCTCCAGTAGGCTCAAGATCACCAACAGTGAACAATTGATGAGTGTAAAAACATCCACAAATCATTTCCTGTTGCGTCATGCTGATGGAAGAGTCAGGATTTGCCATAAGCAGCATGTGTCCGTGGACCCATCCGGCCTGGTGTCAACGGTACAGGCTGGTGGCGATGGTGTACCACTATCCAATCTGCAGCAACCGTGTGATGCCAACGCATCAGCATGGACTAACATCCCAGTGGAACCTTTCCGACTTTTAGAGTCCATGCCGTGAAGAATTCAGGCTGTTCTGGAGGCAAAGGGGGGGTCCGACCTGGTACTAGATAAATGTACCTAATAAACTGAAAGTAGATTTTTGACTCGTTCACCTTCCGTATTTCCTCTGTATTTAGACAGTTTAAAATGTAGATGTAAAGGTACAGTTGTAGAAGAGAGAACAGCAGAAAGAGGCTGGGGATTTAATGTGTCAAAGTGGACAATATGTGTTCAGTAAACTGCAGCACTACCGCTGTGACTCCAGTGTAGGTTTGCAAATATTTTGTCCCGAGTGCAACATCTTGCATCACGCTCATCAGCAATATCAGCGTTTCATCCTGCTGCTCATAGTATAGCTTAGTTTGAATGTGTACCTTGTAGCAGTAGGCGGGCAGTAGGCAGCTGGTTGACAGTGTACAGGTAGAAGGTACGTGAAGGGGCGTGGTCAGGAGTCTTAGGGATTTCCTAGGGTGGAAAAATACAGGTGAGCATGATAATGTATGGTTTGTATAGTGTGTGTGTTACCTGTAGCTGTACCAGGTTCTCTGACAGCAGTGTGTACAGCATGTCTTTGGCCTCCTTGGCAAGGATCATAGCAAAGTCCTCCACCTGCTTCTGCTCCAGGTGACGTTTCCTTAGCAACAGACGGAAGATCCTAGCCGACCGCAAGCCAAACCTGACAATGAATGAATGACACCCTACAAGTTATGTAGCCACCGTGGGCTAAACACAGTAAATGGACACAGACCAACTCTGACAAACACAGACACACCGACCTCTCCTGTACCACAGACTCCAGTGTGGCTCTCGCCAGGTTGGCCAGGGCTCTTTGGAGATCTGAGTGGTCAGTCAAGAAACAACCACTTACAACTGTATCATGAAATATTGGAAATTACCTATTATACAATAGTGTGTGGTGTGTGGATGAGAAACTCAAAGGTTTCATCAGGGTTGTAAAAGGATACTGACCAGGTACATTCCTCCTCCACTGTCACCTGATTTCCCCACAAACTCCATCTGAGGAACAGAGGGAGGGAGAAACATCAGTTTACCAGCCCCCTAGGCACTGATCCAAGGTCAGTTCTGCAATTGATCTCCCAATGGTTAAGGTTGGGATATGGGGAGGGGAATCTGCTCCTACCGGGTCATCCACCAGAAGGGAGAGGTACTGGCCCAGTATTGGTCTGCTGATGCTGTAGTTGGGCGGGAGGGAGCGGAAGATCTCATTGGCTGAGAGAGGCTGAGTGTCGGCGGCAGTCTGTGTGGTGGTAACCTCACTCATCCTTAACATAGTCCTCACTATCTCACTACTGGTCTGTGGGGGGGAAGAGAGCGGTCTTTTTCACTCAGGCCCCCCTTCCAGCATTGGGGAACATCCCGTATGACACATCTATTTCTATGGGCACAAGCACTGTTCATGATACAAACAGTTCACACTAGAGGTCGACCGATTAATCGGAATGGCCGGTTAATTAGGGCCGATTTCAAGTTTTCATAACAATCGGAAATCGGTATTTTTAGGTGCCGATTTAAAATAAATATATTTTTTTACACCTTTATTTAACTAGGCAAGTCAGTTAGGAACACATTCTTATTTTCAATGACGGCCTAGGAACGGTGGGTTAACTGCCTCGTTCAGGGGGAGAAAGACAGATTTTCACCTTGTCAGCTCGGGGTATTCAATCTTGCAACCTTACAGTTAACTAGTCCAACGCAATAACGACCTGCCTCTCTCTCGTTGCACTCCAAGGAGACTGCCTGTTACGCAAATGCAGTAAGACAAGGTAAGTTGCTAGCTAGCATTAAACTTATCTTGTAAAAAAAACAATCAATCATAATCACTTGTTAACTACACATGGTTGATGATATTACTAGATATTATCGAGCGTGTCCTGCGTTGCATATAATCTGACTGAGCATACAAGTATCTAAGTATCTGACTGAGCGGTGGTGGCAGAAGCAAGCGGGTAAACATTCATTCAAACAGCACTTTCATGCATTTTGCCAGCAGCTCTGCGTTGTGCGTCAAGCATTGAGCTGTTTATGACTTCAAACCTATCAACTCCCGAGATGAGGCTGGTGTGAATGAAGTGAAATGGCTGGCTAGTTAGCGCACGCTAATAGCGTTTCAAACTTCAGTCGCTCTGAGCCTTGGGGTGGTTGTTTCCCTTGCTCTGCATGGGTAACGCTGCTTCGATGTGGTGGCTGTTGTCGTTGTGATTGCTGGTTAGATGTGGTGGCTGTTGTCGTTGTGTTGCTGGTTCGAGCCCAGGGAGGAGCGAGGAGAGGGACGGAAGCTATACTGTTACACTGGCAATATTAAAGTGCCTATAAGAACATCTACTAGTCAAAGGTTAATGAAATACACATGGTATAGAGGGAAATAGTCCTATAATAACTACAACCTAAAACGTCTTACCTGGGAATATTGAAGACTCATGTTAAAAGGAACCACCAGCTTTCATATGTTCTCATGTTCTGAGCAAGGAACTGAAACATTAGCTTTCTTACATAACACATATTGCTCTTTTACGTTCTTCTCCAACACTGTTTTTGCATTATTTAAACCAAATTTAACATGTTTCATTATCTACTTGAGGCTAAATTGATTTTATTGATGTATTATATTAAGTTAAAATAAGTGTTAATTCAGTATTGTTGTAATTGTCATTATTCCAAATACATTTTCTTTTCCTTCAAATTTTTTAATCGGCATCGGCTTTTTTGGTCCTCCAATAATCGGTATCGGTGTTGAAAAATCATAATCGGTCGGCCTCTAGTTCACACCCGTCTTGTTGGTGGAGAAAACATCTGGTAGGTTTAAAGCTTTCCTGCAATTCTACACATTTTGTCTTGAAGTGCAGAGAAAATTTTGCCATTTTTTATTTATTTAACTAGGCCACGCCCTCCCTGCTAACCCCTCAGTTTGGGAATCACTGACTTAGACCCCCCCCCAATTAAATCTCTCCTGGTCTACAAGCATACGGAAGTGGTCTGTAGGGGTCTGTGACACTGACCTGGTCCAGTTTGCTGGCCTGGACTCTGAAGTGCTGATGGAACCTCTCAAAGTTCACCAGCCAGTAGATCCCCTCATCACCACATGACTGGAAAGAGAGGGAGGGAGGAGATAGGAGGCACAAGTCATTCTAAACGGTTCCATTCCTTATTGAGAGGAGTAAAAGAAAAACGGAACAAGGTTCTCTGATTCTCTATGGCAGCCCATTATCTCTGAGTGTCAAGAGAAGAGGGTCTGACCTGAGTCCATCTTGACTTTCTTCCCTCCTCTCTGCTCCTCACTGTCGTCACTGGAGCGTCTGCGCTTCCCACGACCTGCCCCACAAACACAACAAGCGAGTGTATAGCAATTACATATAGCAGGAGGTTTACATGTGGGTATGCACACAGGTGAAAAGGTACTATGTGTTATGAGACAAAGTGTTTGCGGTACCTATGAATGTGACATGGAGAAGGCTGAGACCACCTCACTGTACTCCATACTACGACCCTCTTACAGAGAGAAAAATCATGAGGATAGAAGGAGAAGAAAATATAGAACAATCATAAATCTTGTAATCGCTCTCTCACACCCTCCATGTTATGAGTGAGTCGGTCAGCTACAGTCTTGACTGTGTTGCTCAAGGTCATATGGCCTCGTTGTAGGACCTCCTCCACGATGAGGAGTTCTCCTGTGTCTCCATACAGGGTCTTAGCTGTGTAGATGTACTGCGGGTACCGCAGAACACTTAGAACCCGCTCACAGCTGGCCCGGTACTCCACTGGACTCCCGGGGCCTCGCCGGCCCGACCTCACAAGCACCGTGCTGTACCAACACACACAGAGACTTCTTCACCTGCAGAAGAGACAGGGTCACCACCTAGGTTGAACAATGTTTTATGTGTGTGCGTTTGTTTAGTACCAGGTCCAGTGGTGTGTTGGTCTCATTGGCGATGGTCCTGAGGTTCTGTGCCCCTCCTCTGAGCAGGTGAGTGCCTATCCTCTCCAAAGTGCTCCTGTAGCAGCAGGCCACACAGCCGCACCTCCTGGGCAGTCATATGCTGAGACAGGAGGAACCGGGGAACAGGTCAACAACACGTTTTTGGACTGTTCATCGTTTTTGGACTGTTCATCATACTTATGCTGAGAAGTATGATGACACTCACAACCAGTAACCAAATCACGGCTATTCAACAACGTTTACTAACAACTTTAATTGTATAACTTAACTGCCATGCTCACAAACCTTTGCAAAACACCCTTTTCAGATCATGAAATGAGTTTCGGGAGAATCCTCGCAAAACAACTTCAGAATCCCAAACACATATGATTGCCACAACACAACGACTTTCCGCCCTCACAAGTAAGCTAATTTTCCCAAAGAGTTGCGCATTGCATGAAGGGATGTTGGCGGACCACCCTCTTTGGTATGCAGGAGGACCGACGTCACTGTTTGTGCTTATTCTGGGGAAGATGGCGGAAGCTGCGGCGGTTCCCCCGCATCGGTTCTTCTGTCATTGTTGTAAGGGAGAAGTAAGCCCCAAGCTCCCGGTAAGTCAGTCGTTTCACCGTGTCCCAATCATGTCTGTTCAAAGCAGGTCTTGTTCTTTTCCGTCGGTTGACAACCGAATCTGAGTCCAGCAAATAGCAGAAGTTGTTTAACTAGCTAACTGCTAACTGTAGACGACTAGCCAGTAGGGCCCTCGGCACTGGCTCTAACTAGCTAGCATACAATGTTGATATTTGTTGTTGCTCGCTTTTACAATAGGATTTGTCAACTAATTTCTTTAACAAAGACATTATGTACAGTAATTCTTAAAGATTATACTGGCATGGTTGAATAACCGTACCTGTAGTTACTGAGTAGCTGGTGTTATTTGATGTGATGTTAACCTTATTCGAGGTGGGTTTTGTGTGCTTTTCCTGAATTCCTCGAGGAGGTAGCTATATGGAAATCTGATGGATATTTAAACGTAACTAGGCCAGTCTGGCTACTCCTTGGCCTACAAAGTTATGACACTTAACGTTAACATTTAGCTAGCCAGTCGTGTAGCTATCTGTTTGTTATTGACTCGCAGTCTCTGGCAGTCAGTCAATATGTCAGTAAGTCATTCAGTCTGCCTGTCTAAACCAACGTTCGCAAGGATACATTTGTGTATGTTAGGCTGGTCAGTGAGAGGCAGGCTGGTAATCCCCTGTTTATTCCCTTCCTGCCATTGAAGCTACATCTGGGAGGAGGCTGAAGTAGGCCTAGAAACGGACCTAAGGCCAGTTTTGAGATTTCCCTCTTATTGGGAAATAGATCTGTGCCTATGCGTCTGATCCATCTAGCCCAGGGTTTCCCAAACTCGGTCCTGCCCCCCCCATCATCAAGATTGGGCTCCAGAGTGGCGCAGCGGTCTAAGGCACTGCATCTCAGTGACCATGGTTCGATTCCAGGCTGTATTACAACCGGCCATGATTGGGAGTTCCATTGGGCCAGTGTAGTACGAGTTAGGGTTTGGCCAGGGTAGGTTGTCATTGTAAATAAGAATTTGTTTTTGTCTGACTTGCCTAGTTAAATAAAAGCTTTGATTATTGGAATCAGCTGTGAAGCTCTAAGGCAAGAAACTAAACTTGTACTGGGGTTGGGGGAGAATTTGGGAAACTCTGATCTAGCCTGCCCACAGGCTAACCCTGCCTGCCTGCTGGTCTCACTGTCTCACACTCTCTCTCTGTGCTGCTGAGGCTTGTTTCAGCCATGCCCACTCACTGACTGCATATAAGCAGTTCATCTGTCTCACCTCCCCAAGACATATACTGAAAGAGAGAGCGAGCATGCCTCGAATATACAGAACCCTGTGCTTGTCCATCTGAAGCATTCTTCTTTCAGGCATAGTGTCTGTATGTTTTCACCAGATGCCAATGGCTGAGGCATATCCTAAGCCTGCACACAATATTGCATACAGCAATACAGGTTTTGAACAATTTTGGAATGAGGTTCACTTCATGTTCAAGTGTCCTTTTGTTTTGTGGAATAAAGAACATGTCTGTGTCATAGGCCTAATCCCATTGTGAGTGAACTCAACACTGGTACCAGGGAAGAATACTTCTCGATGACAACTTCCACTTTACATGTTTATGTTCCTGCCTAATGCTATGTTCAAATAGGCTATATCCTGACTCTGCCACAGATCTCTACTAGACATTTCCCCATTCTACAGACAGAAACCCCTGCATAGCTGCCTCAGCAGCCCTGTATAGAACACAGTGTGACTCATGTACTCTCTGAGTTTGTGGTGTTGTGTGTTTTTGCAGGAGTACATCTGTCCCAGGTGTGAGTCTGGCTTTATAGAAGAGGTAACAGAAGATTCCAGGTGAGAATATCTTGTTTCTTATGTCTGTAACTTTAATGAATTTACCAGACATAGGCTAGGCAGAGTGAATGGAAGGTGGTGGAGAATGACTGTGTATAGATGTTGGATGTTACTAATGCTGTGTTCTGCCTCCTGTGTGCTGTTTCCCTCAGTCTGCTAGAGGGTGGCACTAACGGGACAGATGACACAGCCACACAGTTTGCAGAGGTATGATATGCAGTGCACTGTGGCCTGGAGGGTACAGGGGTGGGGGGGGTGCAAATGTGTACTGTGATCTCATCTGTACTAAATGTACCTTTTGTGATCCCATCTTTCTTTCACATGCTTTCTCTATCTCTCTCTCCCTTCCACTGTCCCTCTCTCCATTCCCCCTTCTCCCACCCTCTCTGTTTTCACCCTCACCCCTCATTTCTCTCTCAGCAGCTGTGGCACCTGTTGTTTGTAGAGAGGCCTTTCACAGTGGATGGTGACAGTCCAGAGTCAGAGCCCCGGGTCCCTGGTGGAGGGGTTGGGGTAGGATCAGGGGGGTTAGGTCTGGGGGGGCTGGGAGGGCTAGGAGGCCTGGGAGGAGGTCCTATCGGAGGGTCAGTCCCTGCTGGGCTAGGAGGACCCCTGGGGGGTCCTCTGGGAGGGGGGGAACACTGGGGGCCTGGTCGCCCCCCTCGCCTACACAGTCAGCGGAGGTACCGCTCCAGAGGGAGCAGCAGACCTGACCGCTCACCTGCCGTAGAGGGGTGAGACTCCTCTCCTTACGATGCCATGTTGATATTCATATGGCTGTTTTAATCAGTCAGGATTTGCAGGTTCTAAATGTAGTCTTTTTAAAAAAGTTTTCAGTGTTCTGCTGATTCCTGACGGATGTGTGTGCCTTCTCTCTCTGTAGGATAGTACAACAGTTTCTGGCTGGTCTATTTGCCAACTCTGGAGTTCCTGGCTCACCTCCCCTCTCTTGGTAAGAACCTTCTTACTGCCATGTACAGTGCCTTGTGAAAGTATTCGGCCCCCTTGAACTTTGCGACCTTTTGCCACATTTCAGGCTTCAAACATAAAGATATAAAACTGTATTTTTTTGTGAAGAATCAACAACAAGTGGGACACAATCATGAAGTGGAACGACATTTATTGGATATTTCAAACTTTTTTAACAAATCAAAAACTGAAAAATTGGGCGTGCAAAATTACTCAGCCCCTTTACTTTCAGTGCAGCAAACTCTCTCCAGAAGTTCAGTGAGGATCTCTGAATGATCCAATGTTGACCTAAATGACTAATGATGATAAATACAATCCACCTGTGTGTAATCAAGTCTCCGTATAAATGCACCTGCACTGTGATAGTCTCGGAGGTCCGTTAAAAGCGCAGAGAGCATCATGAAGAACAAGGAACACACCAGGCAGGTCCGAGATACTGTTGTGAAGAAGTTTAAAGCCGGATTTGGATACAAAAATATTTCCCAAGCTTTAAACATCCCAAGGAGCACTGTGCAAGCGATAATATTGAAATGGAAGGAGTATCAGACCACTGCAAATCTACCAAGACCTGGCCATCCCTCTAAACTTTCAGCTCATACAAGGAGAAGACTGATCAGAGATGCAGCCAAGAGGCCCATGATCACTCTGGATTAACTGCAGAGATCTACAGCTGAGGTGGGAGACTCTGTCCATAGGACAACAATCAGTCGTATATTGCACAAATCTGGCCTTTATGGAAGAGTGGCAAGAAGAAAGCCATTTCTTAAAGATATCCATAAAAAGTGTAGTTTAAAGTTTGCCACAAGCCACCTGGGAGACACACCAAACATGTGGAAGAAGGTGCTCTGGTCAGATGAAACCAAAATTGAACTTTTTGGCAACAATGCAAAACGTTATGTTTGGCGTAAAAGCAACACAGCTCATCACCCTGAACACAACATCCCCACTGTCAAACATGGTGGTGGCAGCATCATGGTTTGGGCCTGCTTTTCTTCAGCAGGGACAGGGAAGATGGTTAAAATTGATGGGAAGATGGATGGAGCCAAATACAGGACCATTCTGGAAGAAAACCTGATGGAGTCTGCAAAAGACCTGAGACTGGGACGGAGATTTGTCTTCCAACAAGACAATGATCCAAAACATAAAGCAAAATCTACAATGGAATGGTTCAAAAATAAACATATCCAGGTGTTAGAATGGCCAAGTCAAAGTCCAGACCTGAATCCAATCGAGAATCTGTGGAAAGAACTCAAAAGTGCTGTTCACAAATGCTCTCCATCCAACCTCACTGAGCTCGAGCTGTTTTGCAAGGAGGAATGGGAAGAAATGTCAGTCTCTCGATGTGCAAAACTGATAGAGACATACCCCAAGCGACTTACAGCTGTAATCGCAGCAAAAGGTGGTGCTACAAAGTATTAACTTAAGGGGGCTGAATAATTTTGCACGCCCACTTTTTCAGTTTTTGATTTGTTAAAAAAGTTTGAAATATCCAATAAATGCCGTTCCACTTCATGATTGTGTCCCACTTGTTGTTGATTCTTCACAAAAAAATACAGTTTTATATCTTTATGTTTGAAGCCTGAAATGTGGCAAAAGGTCGCAAAGTTCAAGGGGTCCGAATACTTTCGCAAGGCACTGTAAGCAGTGGTTATACAGTATGTAAGTCCATAGTTTGACTTACACACTTTCTCTTGTGGATTCCTTACAAATAGTAAGGTGGATCAACATGAATATTTGAAGGTTCCCTGACTTGTTATGGGTGTGCCTCAGCCAGCACCCCTGGGACCCTGTCATTTAAACCCAAACTAAATCACAACCCATAGTGTTGCTGTTCATCATGTGTGAAACAGGATATTTCCTGAATGTTTCATCTTTAACTGTAATTGACCTCCTCTCTCTGTGTGTTAGGACGGGGATGCTACACTCTAACCCAGGGGACTATGCTTGGGGACAGGGGGGACTGGACGCAGTCATCACACAGGTATGCACGCACAAACCCCATTCACTTGATTTGGTATGAATGGCCACAAACCAACTATTACTTCATACTACGTAGTATGCTATATGGATGTTGGTAGACCCAGAATGCTAATGAAGGTTTAGCAGTTCTCTTGTTATTTTCTCTCTATCTTTTCCAGGATATTTCTGATGGTTTTACTCTTGTTGTATCATGCTAGGTTAGCACACAGTTTACAGCACAACGCTGAATTGTAAAGCTGTTTTTATAGTTCCTGCAGCAACCATTGTGATGTATCTTCTCTGTCTACCTGTGTGTAGTTGTTAGGTCAGTTTGAGAACACGGGCCCTCCTCCTGCAGAGAAAGAGAAGATCTCCTCCATACCTACAGTCAACGTGTCTCAGGATCAAGCAGGTCAGTCCTTTACCACCTCTCCAGTTTCTCCATAGTGCCGTGGCCTATACACTACCAATCAAAAGTTTGTACACGCTTATTCATTCAAGGGTTTTTCTTTATTTTTTAAAATGTTATACATTGTAGAAAAATAGTGAAAACATCAAAACTATGAAATAACACTTTTTTGGTTACAACCAAAACAAATCAAAATATATTTAAAGTTTTAGATTCTAAGTAGCCACCCTTTGCCTTGACAGCTTTGCATACTCTTGGCATTCTCTCAACCAGCTTTACCTGGAATGCTTTTCCAACAATCTTGAGTTCCCACATATGCTGAGTACTTGTTGGCTGATTTTCCTTCGCTCTGCGATCCAACTCATCCCAAACCATCTCCATTGGGTTGAGGTCGGGTGATTGCGCTCCCAAGTGGCACAACGGTCTAAGGCACTGCATCTCAGTGCATGAGGCGTCACTACAGTCCCTGTTCGAATCCAGGCTGAATTACATCTGGCCGTGATTGGGATTCCCATCGGGCGGTGCAAAATTGGCCCTGCGTCGCCCGGCGTAGGCCGTCACTGTAAAATAAGAATTTGTTCTTAACTAAAAATAAATAAAATTAAAATAATTGTGGAGGCCAGGTCATCTGATGCAGCCCTTCATCACTCCTTCTTGGTCAAATAGCCCTTACACAGCCTGGAGGTGTGTTGGGTCATTGTTCTGTTGAAAAACAAATGATAGTCCCCCAATAGTCCCACTAAGCCCAAACCATCGCGTATCGCTGCAGAATGCTGTGGTAGCCATGCTGGTTAACTGTGCCTTGGAATTCTAAATAAATCAGACAGTGTCACCAGCAAAGCACCATCACACCTCCTCCATGCTTCACGGTGGGAACCACACATGCTGAGATTATCCCATCACCTACTCAGCGTCTCACAAAGACATGGCGGTTGGATACAAAAATCAGATTTGTCCATTGCTCGTGTTTCTTGGCCCAAGCAAGCCTCTTCTTCTTATTGGTGTCCTCTAGTAGTGGTTTCTTTTGCAGCAATTCGACCATGAAGGCCTGATTCACGCAGTCTCCTCTGAACAGCTGATGTTGAGATGTCTGTTACTTGAACTCTGAAGCATTTATTTGTGCTGCAATCTGAGGTGCAGTTAACACTAATGAATTTATCCTCTGCAGCAGGTAACTCTGGGTCTTCCTTTCCTATCAAATTACATTTTATTGGTCACATACACATGGTTAGCAGATGTTAATGCGAGTGTAGCGAAATGCTTGTGCTTCTAGTTCCGACAGTGCAGCAATATCTAACAAGTAATCTAACAATTTCATTCCTAATACACACAAAAAGGAATGGAATAAGAATATATACGTAATATATGGATGAGCAACGACAGAGCGGCATAGGCAAGATGCAATAAAATACAGTATATACATATGAGTGAGGCAAGATATGTAAACATTATGAAAGTGGCATTATGGCAGTCCTCATCAGAGCCAGTTTCATCACAGCACAGCAAATTTTCCGGATTGACTGACCTTCATGTCTTAAAGTAATGATAGAATGTTGTTTCTCTTTGCTTATTTGAGCTTTTCTTTGGTCTTGAACTAAATAGGGCTATCTTCTGAATACCACCCCTACCTTGTCACAACATAACTGATTGGCTCAAACACATTAAGGAAATAAATTCCACAAATTAACTTTTAACAAGGGACAGCGGTTAATTGAAATGCATTCCAGGTGACTACCTCATGAAGCTGGTTGAGAGAATGCCAAAAGTGTGCAAAGTGGTCATCAAGGCAAAGGGTGACTACTTTGAAGAATCTCATATAAAATATATATTTTGATTTGTTTAACACTTTTTTTGGTTACTACATGATTCCATATGTGTTATTTCATAGTTTTGATGTCTTCACTATTATTCTGCAATGTAGACAATTGTAAAGATAAAGAAAAACCCTTGAATGAGTAGGTGTGTCCAAACTTTTGACTGGTACTGTAAATAAGCTAGTATAGCTGTGCTGCTGACAGCTGACTCATTGGGGTAAATGAGGACTCCTAGCTGCTGTCTCCTGTCCTCGTCTTTCTCACATACACATCTGTCCTCTGTTTCACTCTCTCTTCCTCTCTCGGTCTCACTCTCTCTCTCTTTTGGTCTGTCTCTGTCTCCCCCTGGCCCAAGACCCACATAGCTGTTGTCTCTCTATTCCCCCTGGCCCAGGGCCCATATAGAGAGAGTGAGACAATCGCCATGTGGCCCCTGGGTCAGACAGAGAGGGTGAGACAACAGCTGTCTCTATTTGTCTCCCCTGGCTCAGGGCCCACATAGCTGTTGTCTCTCTCTCTCTCCCGGTCTCCCCTGGCTCAGGGCCCACATAGCTGTTGTCTCTCTCTCTCCCTCTCTCGGTCTCCCCTGGCTCAGGGCCCACATAGCTGTTGTCTCTCTCTCCCGGTCTCCCCTGGCTCAGGGCCCACATAGCTTTTGTCTCTCTCTCCCTCCCTCCCTCGGTCTCCCCTGGCTCAAGGCCCACATAGCTGTTGTCTCTCTCTCTCCCTCTCTCGGTCTCCCCTGGCTCAGGGCCCACATAGCTGTTGTCTCTCTCTCTCCCTCTCTCGGTCTCCCCTGGCTCAGGGCCCACATAGCTGTTGTCTCACTATCTCTTGTCATTAAGAGTGCTACTTATTAGTCTTAAATCATCTCAACCAGCCACTCAGGAATTTGGCATCAGATGCTAGGCTTCAGTTATTTTAATGTCTGATAGTCCGTCATTGTAAATAAGAATTTGTTCTTAACTGACTTGCCTAGGTCAGTAAAGGTTCAATAAAAACATCTAATGTAGCCCCAGCTTCATCATCCCTTCAGTCTTCCCATCTCTCCCTCTCCTCCCCTGTTCTCTGTATACTGTAATATGGAGTATTTCTCCTGCGTGTAAGATAGTTATGTATGATCATTTATAACAGGAATGTCATACTAGATAATAAAAAGGTGTGTGTGTGTGTGTCTCCAGACTGCAGTATGGAGTGTCCGGTGTGCAAGGAGGACTTTGCAGTTGGAGAGCCCGTCAGACAGCTACCCTGCAACCACTTCTTCCACTCAGACTGTATAGTACCCTGGCTGGAAATGGTGAGGAGGGCGGGGGAATATTTAGTAGGAGGAATGTTTTGAAGACATTTGTAACTGATTTTCTCCTCTCTCTCTTTCTGCAGCATGATACGTGTCCTGTGTGTAGGAAGGGGTTGAATGGAGAAGACAGCAACACCCAGAACCCCCCAGAATCCCCCTCTCTAAATACGGACCCCCGCACACAGGAGAGATGGTCCTTCTGAAATACACCTCCCCCTCATCCCTTCATCCCCTTATCGCACCTCTCTGACCTCCTTTTAATCTCTCATCCGTCCTTCATTCCACTTTTTTGACCCTCATTCCCCCCTTCTCTACGAACTACTGCACACGGGAGATAAGGACTTTCTGAAGGATAGACCTCCTCCATCTCTGCCTCATTCCTCTGTGTCATTCCTTCATTTCACTCCTCCTCTCTGAATCATCTCTTCATCTACAGTCATAGGATGGTCATCTCAGTATGGCTGTTCCTGTCTCAATGGCCCTGGAACCATGTTCACACAGAGTACACACACACACACATCATGATTCGGTAGACCCCCACACACACGTCATGATCCATTAGCTGTCCTCTGCCTCATCATGACCAAGCACTTGCCTTTACCTCGCTTCAAACATCAACCACATCTCGCTTTTTCTACTCTTTTCTCATATTCCTCTTTTTCCATCTTTCTGAAAAGCACTGCTGTAAAACAATGTCTCTCCCTACCTCTCTACTCCTGGGATGCATCTCAATAGTCTAGTGGCTTCCTTTCCTCATCTGCACTGAACATGGCGGATGCTCACCAGGAATTTGATTTAGCCTTTCTAGCTCTGTCACATCAGTGCAGAAAGGAGACCTCATTTTGACTATTGAGACGGGGCCCTCCACAATCTACTGTCTTTTGCTGTCATTCTGGTGTATATATTACAAACAGATTGCATCTCTCTGTCATTTTACTCTCGGTTGATGACTTGTCTTTTGTTTCACATTTCTATCACTATTTTTTTAATGTAAATACTTTTAGTCCAACAACTTCTGGTTTGAGAAGAGAACAACCAAGCATATTGAGAATGGAGACAAATGTGAATCCCTGGGTATTAGTCTGTGTATATTATTATATATATAACATGTATGATGTATTAATAATTCAACAAATATTAAAAACCATTAACATTGATTTTTATCAGGTCTGTCTGTCCATTAAAACGTCCTGATACTTGTGTGACGACGTTACAGAGAAATCATTTATTCAAAAGGCAAATGGTTTAAACGGCATTAATAGATTCGGAACATGATCTCTTTTCTAAACCAGATTTCAGTTTAGAAACGGTTGTTAGCAGTGTAATGGTCAGACCGTCTCAAACAGCAGCAGTGTCTGATCATAGTAGTTAGTGTACCTGGTCCTGGTTTGATCACATGCTATATTCACACATTCCAGAGCTTCTCCCAGCATGATAAAGATCAGTGCAGATAGTCACAGCATACATAGGAACACGCAACATATTTGGCTGTATTGGCTAAACCACACACACATTTCAAGCTCTGATCCCAGAAATGCCAGAGCCCCCGATGCTGCAGGTTATCTATTAGATATGCTGTTCTGAGGAGGTAGCACATTGGGCTTCGGATGGTGGTGGGAGTTGAGTGTGTAGTGGTGGAAATGTAGCAGACCTGGTAGTGGGGACTGTGACAATGCTTTGGCCCTGGCAGTAAAGGTGTGTGTTCCATTCCAGTGCGGTCAGAGTGTGTTCCAAGCGAGTGTGAGCAGGGAGTGAGCTGGAGCACTGGAGGAGATGAAACCCACAGCAGGATCATACACCTCAAACTGGACCTCTGACGACGACCTGCAACACATAGTCTCACATCAAGGTAACACACACGCAAACACACATATCAAGTGTCAACACACACACACTTTCACCCACCTGTTGAGGATGGTAAGCACCACTGACCCGTCTGGCCTGATGAAGGCAGAGCTTTCCAGTTTTGTTTCCTGACTGAAGGACACACCCACTCTGAGACCCCTCCCACAGGAACTTACTATGTAGCAGAGTTAATTTACTTCAAAACACATACAGATGAGTGATCAACAAGTAAGTTAGGAAAGAAGGGTTAATTTTATAAAGTATTGGTACAGGGTGTCAGACCTGTCCAGGTGGGACAGTACAGTACCTGAAGTGGGCCATGCTTTAGAAGGTGGTACAGTACCTGAAGTGGGCCATGCCAGAGAAGGTGGTACAGTACCTGAAGTTGGCCATGCTATAGAAGGTGGTACAGTACAGTACCTGAAATGGGCCATGCTATAGAAGGTGGGGCAGTACCTGAAATGGGCCATGCTATAGAAGGTGGTACAGTACAGTACCTGAAATGGGCCATGCTATAGAAGGTGGGGCAGTACAGTACCTGAAATGGGCCATGTTATAGAAGGTGGTACAGTACCTGATGTGGGCCATGCTATAGAATGTGGAACAGTACCTGAAATGGGCCATGCTATAGGTGGTACAGTACAGTACCTGAAATGGGCCATGCTATAGAAGGTGGTACAGTACCTGAAGTGGGCCATGCTATAGAAGGTGGTACAGTACCTGAGGTGGGCTATGCTATAGAAGGTGGTACAGTACCTGAAGTGGGCCATGCTATACAAAGTTGTACAGTACCTGAAATGGGCCATGCTATAGAAGGTGGTACAGTACCTGAAGTGAGCTATGCTATAGAAGGTGGGACAGTACCTGAAGTGGGCCATGCTATTGAAGGTGGTACAGTACCTGAAGTGGGCCATGCTATAGAAGGTAGGACAGTACCTAAAGTGAGCCATGCTATAGAAGGTGGTACAGTACCTGAAGTGGGCCATGCTAGAGAAGGTGGGACAGTACCTGAAGTGGGCCATGCTATAGAAGGTGGTACAGTACCTGAAGTGGGCCATGCTATAGAAGGTGGTACAGTACCTGAAATGGGCCATGTTATAGAAGGTGGTACAGTACCTGAAGTGGGCCATGCTATAGAAGGTGGGACAGTACAGTACCAGAGAAGTGTGCCATGCTATAGAAGGTGGGACAGTACAGTACCTTAAGTGGGCCATGGTATAGAAGGTGGGACAGTACAGTACCTGAAGTGGGCCATGGTATAGAAGGTGGGACAGTACCTGAATTGGGCCATGCTATAGAAGGTGGGACAGTACCTGAAGTGGACAATGCTATAGAAGGTGGGACAGTACCTGAAGTGGGCCATACTATAGAAGGTGGGACAGTACCTGAAGTGGGCCATACTATAGAAGGTGGGACAGTACCTGAATTGGGCCATTCTATAGAAGTTGGGACAGTACCTGAAGTGGGCCATGCTATAGAAGGTGGGACAGTACCTGAAGTGGGCCATGCTATAGAAGGTGGGACAGTACCTGAAGTGGGCCATGCTATATAACATGGGACAGTACCTGAATTGGGCCATTCTATAGAACATGGGACAGTACCTGAAGTGGGCCATGCTATAGAACATAGGACAGTACCTGAAGTGGGCCATGCTATAGAACATGGGACAGTACCTGAAGTGGGCCATACTATAGAACATGGGACAGTACCTGAAGTGGGCCATGCTATAGAACATGGGACAGTACAGTACCTAAAGTTGGCAATGCTAAATAAGGAATGACAGTACAGTACCTAAAGTGGGCCATGCTATGAAAGCTCACAGACACACCTTCAATTCATCAGTTGGCCCCTGTAACATTTCACAACCAGCACCTAAGCTACTAACTAGATCATACACAGGAACCTGACAAAACATTGAGGTCACACTCAACTTCTTTTTGTCTGATTCTGACCTGTTCAATTACCTGCTACAGTACACATTCACTTGTACACCTGTACGATGTCATTCTCACCCGTTAGCCATACGACTAAGAAAGAGTATTGACGATCCTCATTCTAGGTCATATGTCTTACCTGTATGATGCTGTGTGCGTACTGCTCAGCTCTCTCCCAGCTGTCCAGCCGTACTCCTCTGTCTGAGGGGCTCCAGCCAGCGCAGGCCTCCGTTCCAAACAGGTAGTATTCTGGGTACAGTTGGTGGGTAGTGCCCAGGGAGAGCTCTGCCGGCACCAGGGTGTCCAGGTACCAGTGGACTCCAACACCATGGATATACCTGCCAGCACTCACCATCTCTCACCACTCTAGCCCAGTGTGGCAGTAGCAGAGGTGTGTGTGGAGGGTGTGCAGGGCAGGGCCAAGGTCCAGGCCCACCCAATCCCTCTGCTCCTCTGCTGTGAAGCCCAGAGCCTGGAAACTAGAGCAGAGAAAACAGATTACTGTTATAATATATGCCATTTAGCAGACACTTTTATCCAAAGCCTTCATAGATTTTAGGTATTTTGGTGGTTCCGGGAATCTCACCCACTACCCTGCGTTACAAGCTCCATACATTACCAACTGAGATAAAAGAACCTGTAACATGGACTTCCTCTATAACCAACTTCATTACCAGAATGCAACTACTAACTAAATATCACTTTTTCCTGTTGTCAATTATGTACCTGCCTTAGATACACATGTAATATAAAGTGAGATGTGGCCTGTAGTTGGTCATCTGTCCAGCAGAGGGCTCGTTGCCTGTGGTGACAGCCCAGAATGATAGGTTGTATTTGGCATACTCCTCCAGGAACCTGAGGGGGAGGAAGTAGAATGAATACTCAGAGAGAGGGGGAAAAGTCCAACTCCTCTGTAAGGCTCCATGTGCCCAGTATGATACCTGACACAGTATTTAGCCCAGGTTAAGGTGTGTATATTGTATGAATCCTGACATAGTATTTAGCCCAGGTTAAGGTGTGTATGCTGTATGATACCTGACATAGTATTTAGCCCAGGTTTAGGTGTGTATACTGTATGATAACTAACATAGTATTTAGCCCAGGTTAAGGTGTGTATGCTGTATGATACCTGACATAGTATTTAGCCCAGGTTTAGGTGTGTATACTGTATGAATCCTGACATAGTATTTAGCCCAGGTTAAGGTGTGTATACAGTATTATACCTGACATAGTATTTAGCCCAGGTTAAGGTGTGTATAGTATATGATAACTAACATAGTATTTAGCCCAGGTTAAGGTGTGTATATTGTATGAATCCTGACATAGTATTTAGTCCAGGTTAAGGTGTGTATACTGTATGAATCCTGACATAGTATTTAGCCCAGGTTAAGGTGTGTATATTGTATGAATCCTGACATAGTATTTAGTCCAGGTTAAGGTGTGTATACTGTATGAATCCTGACATAGTATTTAGCCCAGGTTAAGGTGTGTATATTGTATGAATCCTGACATAGTATTTAGTCCAGGTTAAGGTGTGCTCCTTGCCCCCAGGCTGGCCCTTCAAAGAACCCTTGCTAGAGAGACCACTGTTGGTCTGCAACCATGTGGGGACGCTCCAGGAATTGGCCAGCAGAGACAGGGGGCGGAGTGACAGGACCTAGGCTCGCTGCAGCAAGGGGATCTGGGATTGGACCAACAACAGGAAGTGTTGTGGGTAGATACATTTAAGATGACTTGTGTCCAGGTCTCTCTTGAGCCTTGTGTCCAGGTCTCTCTTTAGCCTTGTATCCAGATCTCTCTTGAGCCTTGTGTTCAGATCTCTCTTGGGCCTTGTGTCCAGGTCTCTCTTGAGCCTTGTATCGAGGTCTCTCTTGAGCCTTGTTTTATTTTATTTATTTTATTTCACCTTTATTTAACCAGGTAGGCTAGTTGAGAACAAGTTCTCATTTGCAACTGCGACCTGGCCAAGATAAAGCATAGCAGTGTGAGCATACAACAAAGAGTTACACATGGAGTAAACAATTAACAAGTCAATAACACAGTAGAAAACAAAGGGGGGGTCTATATACAATGTGTGCAAAAGGCATGAGGAGGTAGGCAAATAATTACAATTTTGCAGATTAACACTGGAGTGATAAAAGATCAGATGGTCATGTACAGGTAGAGATATTGGTGTGCAGAAGAGCAGAAAAGTAAATAAATAAAAACAGTATGGGGATGAGGTAGGTGAAAAGGGTGGGCTATTTACCAATAGACTATGTACAGCTGCAGCGATCGGTTAGCTGCTCAGATAGCTGATGTTTGAAGTTGGTGAGGGAGATAAAAGTCTCCAACTTCAGCGATTTTTGCAATTCGTTCCAGTCACAGGCAGCAGAGTACTGGAACGAAAGGCGGCCAAATGAGGTGTTGGCTTTAGGGATGATCAGTGAGATACACCTGCTGGAGCGCGTGCTACGGATGGGTGTTGCCATCGTGACCAGTGAGCTGAGATAAGGCGGAGCTTTACCTAGCATAGACTTGTAGATGACCTGGAGCCAGTGGGTCTGGCGACGAATATGTAGCGAGGGCCAGCCGACTAGAGCATACAAGTCGCAGTGGTGGGTGGTATAAGGTGCTTTAGTGACAAAACGGATGGCACTGTGATAGACTGCATCCAGTTTGCTGAGTAGAGTGTTGGAAGCCATTTTGTAGATGACATCGCCGAAGTCGAGGATCGGTAGGATAGTCAGTTTTACTAGAGTAAGCTTGGCGGCTTGAGTGAAGGAGGCTTTGTTGCGGAATAGAAAGCCGACTCTTGATTTGATTTTCGATTGGAGATGTTTGATATGAGTCTGGAAGGAGAGTTTGCAGTCTAGCCAGACACCTAGGTACTTATAGACGTCCACATATTCTAGGTCGGAACCATCCAGGGTGGTGATGCTAGTCGGGCATGCAGGTGCAGGCAGCGACCGGTTGAAAAGCATGCATTTGGTTTTACTAGCGTTTAAGAGCAGTTGGAGGCCACGGAAGGAGTGTTGTATGGCATTGAAGCTTGTTTGGAGGTTAGATAGCACAGTGTCCAAAGACGGGCCGAAAGTATATAGAATGGTGTCGTCTGCGTAGAGGTGGATCAGGGAATCGCCCGCAGCAAGAGCAACATCATTGATATACACAGAGAAAAGAGTCGGCCCGAGAATTGAACCCTGTGGCACCCCCATAGAGACTGCCAGAGGACCGGACAGCATGCCCTCCGATTTGACACACTGAACTCTGTCTGCAAAGTAATTGGTGAACCAGGCAAGGCAGTCATCAGAAAAACCGAGGCTACTGAGTCTGCCGATAAGAATATGGTGATTGACAGAGTCGAAAGCCTTGGCAAGGTCGATGAAGACGGCTGCACAGTACTGTCTTTTATCGATAGCGGTTATGATGTCGTTTAGTACCTTGAGTGTGGCTGAGGTGCACCCATGACCGGCTCGGAAACCAGATTGCACAGCGGAGAAGGTACGGTGGGATTCGAGATGGTCAGTGACCTGTTTGTTGACTTGGCTTTCGAAGACCTTAGATAGGCAGGGCAGGATGGATATAGGTCTGTAACAGTTTGGGTCCAGGGTGTCTCCCCCTTTGAAGAGGGGGATGACTGCGGCAGCTTTCCAATCCTTGGGGATCTCAGACGAGATGAAAGAGAGGTTGAACAGGCTGGTAATAGGGGTTGCGACAATGGTGGCAGATAGTTTCAGAAATAGAGAGTCCAGATTGTCAAGCCCAGCTGATTTGTACGGGTCCAGGTTTTGCAGCTCTTTCAGAACATCTGCTATCTGGATTTGGGTAAAGGAGAACCTGGAGAGGCTTGGGCGAGGAGCTGCGGGGGGGGCGGAGCTGTTGGCCGAGGTTGAAGTAGCCAGGCGGAAGGCATGGCCAGCCGTTGAGAAATGCTTATTGAAGTTTTCGATAATCATGGATTTATCAGTGGTGACCGTGTTACCTAGCCTCAGTGCAGTGGGCAGCTGGGAGGAGGTGCTCTTGTTCTCCATGGACTTCACAGCCTTGTATCGAGGTCTCGCTTGAGCCTTGTATCGAGGTCTCGCTTGAGCCTTGTGTCCAGGTCTCTCTTGAGCCTTGTGTCCAGGTCTCTCTTGAGCCTTGTGTCCAGGTCTCTCTTGAGCCTTGTGTCCAGGTCTCTCTTGAGCCTTGTGTCCTGGTCTCTCTTGAGCCTTGTGTCCTGGTCTCTCTTGAGCCTTGTATCGAGGTCTCTCTTGAGCCTTGTATCGAGGTCTCTCTTGAGCCGTGTGTCCTTGTCTCTCTTGAGCCTTGTGTCCTGGTCTCTCTTGAGCCTTGTGTCCTGGTCTCTCTTGAGCCTTGTATCGAGGTCTCTCTTGGGCCTTAGGTCTCTCTTGAGCCTTGTATCGAGGTCTCGCTTGAGCCTTGTATCGAGGTCTCGCTTGAGCCTTGTGCCTTGTGTCCAGGTCTCTCTTGAGCCTTGTGTCCAGGTCTATCTTGAGCCTTGTGTCCAGGTCTCTCTTGAGCCTTGTGTCCAGGTCTCTCTTGAGCCTTGTGTCCTGGTCTCTCTTGAGCCTTGTGTCCTGGTCTCTCTTGAGCCTTGTGTTCTGGTCTCTCTTGAGCCTTGTATCGAGGTCTCTCTTGAGCCTTGTATCGAGGTCTCTCTTGAGCCTTGTATCGAGGTCTCTCTTGAGCCTTGTATCGAGGTCTCTCTTGAGCCTTGTGTCCATGTCTCTCTTGAGCCTTGTGTCCATGTCTCTCTTGAGCCTTGTGTCCTGGTCTCTCTTGAGCCTTGTGTCCTGGTCTCTCTTGAGCCTTGTATCGAGGTCTCTCTTGAGCCTTGTGTCCAGGTCTCCCTTGAGTCCATGTCTCTTGTGATAGAAAAAATACATATTTACCTGATTTGTTTGATATTAATAGTTATATACTTAATATATACTTAATAAAAAGTAGGACATTTATGTTCTGTTTAATTATGTGTTTCTGTAAAGAGATGGTTTCCACTCTAGCTTCCTGCAGTTTGTCTGGGCATATGTTCAAGGAAATTAGATTTTGCTAGAGATAGATTGAGCTGACAATGACTTGGTGATTTAAAACCGAAAGCTGGCATTCCATAGACAAGATGTGGTATGTGTGACCCGAGATAGAGATAGCCTGGAAGAGTTTAGAACAATGCCTCATTGTCTCATCTTCCTGGCATCTGGGAAACTAAGCCGGGTTGGGGTAAAACAACATCCCATGCAGACAACCAGGAGACGGACCAGCCAGACCAGTCAGTAAGACGGACCAGCCTGACCAGTCAGTAAGACGGACCAGCCTGACCAGTCAGTAAGACGGACCAGCCAGACCAGTCAGTAAGACGGACCAGCCAGACCAGTCAGTAAGACGGACCAGCCAGACCAGTCAGTAAGACGGACCAGCCAGACCAGTCAGTAAGACGGACCAGCCTGACCAGTCAGTAAGACGGACCAGCCTGACCAGTCAGTAAGACGGACCAGCCAGACCAGTCAGTAAGACGGACCAGCCAGACCAGTCAGTAAGACGGACCAGCCAGACCAGTCAGTAAGACGGACCAGCCAGACCAGTCAGTAAGACGGACCAGCCAGACCAGTCAGTAAGACGGACCAGCCTGACCAGTCAGTAAGACGGACCAGCCAGACCAGTCAGTAAGACGGACCAGCCAGACCAGTCAGTAGGACGGACCAGCCAGACCAGTCAGTAAGACGGACCAGCCAGACCAGTCAGTAAGACGGACCAGCCAGACCAGTCAGTAAGACGGACCAGCCAGACCAGTCAGTAAGACGGACCAGCCAGACCAGTCAGTAAGACGGACCAGCCAGACCAGTCAGTAAGACGGACCAGCCAGACCAGTCAGTAAGACGGACCAGCCAGACCAGTCAGTAAGACGGACCAGCCAGACCAGTCAGTAAGACGGACCAGCCAGACCAGTCAGTAAGACGGACCAGCCAGACCAGTCAGTAAGACGGACCAGCCAGACCAGTCAGTAAGACGGACCAGCCAGACCAGTCAGTAAGACGGACCAGCCTGACTAAGCATTTTGATGTCCTATATAATCTGTTTGATCATTTTCAGTTAGGCTGTTGGGTTGAGTAGTTTCATTATTGCAATAATTAATCGATATTGAATAAAGATTATTGTTTGAAGAAATGACAAAGTCTCTCTCACTTGATTAGAATATTTCACCACACTCTCTCGAGTCCAGGTCTCCCCTTAAAACAAGTCTAACCTGGTTAAATAAAGGTTAAATAAAATAACAAATTGTACGGTGTGAACCCAGTGGAAAATTGAATGGTTCTCCTGTATGCCATCATATTTTATGTCGAATCTCATCCAAACTTTTCTCTTTGTCAACAACAAAAAATGACTTCATATTGATCAGAAACAGTGCTATTTGTAGACAAAAAGGGTTTTATCTTACCTGAAAGGGTTCTATCTGGAACCATTCTTTTCAGAGGGTTCTCCTACAGAGATAAAGGGTTTTACACAGCACTCTTTTTTTTCTGAGAGTGTACTTAGTACAGTAACTATAATGTTTGTGTTGCCTCATCCAGTCTCTGTAAAGGACCCATTCATTCTACAGCTATCCTTTCAAAATGGCAGCCCATGAAAGATTTTGTCATGGGTGCTCTGGGGGCTGGTCCCTATAACTTGTGTGCATTGGAGTGTGACTGTTTGAGGTTGTGGACAGGTGTCTTTTTTATACTGATAACAAGTTCAAACAGGTGCCATTCATATAGGTAACGAGTGGAGGACAGAGGAGCCTTTTAAAGAAGAAGTTACAGGTCTGTGAGAGCCAGAAATCTTGCTTGTTTGTAGGTGACCAAATACTTATTTTCCACCATAATTTGCAAATAAATTCATAAAAAATCCTACAATGTGGTTTTCTGGATTTTTTTTCTCATTTTGTCTGTCATAGTTGAAGTGTACCTATGATGAAAATTACAGGCCTCATCTTTTTAAGTGGGAGAACTTGCACAATTGGTGGCTGACTAAATACTTTTTTGCCCCACTGTATGTGAGAATGCTATTCATTGACTATAGCTCAGCATTCAACACCATAGTGCCTTCAGAGCTCATCAATAAGCGAAGGACCTTGGGACTAAACACCTCCCTCTGCAACTGGATCCTGGACTTCCTGACGGGCCACCCCCAGGAGGTAAAGGGAGGTAACGACACATCTGCCACACTGATCCTCAACACGAGCCCCTCAGGGGTGCGTGCTCAGCCCCCTCCTGTACTCCCTGTTCACCCACAACTTCGTGGCCAGGCACGACTCCAACACCATCATCAAGTTTGCAGACATCACAACAGTGGTAGGCCTGATCCCCGACAACAACGAGACAGCCTATAGGGAGGAGGTCAGAGACATGGCCGGGTGGTGCCAGAATAACAACCTATCTCTCAACATATCCAAGACTAAAGAGATGATTGTGGACTTCAGGAAAAGGAGGACCAAACATAAGTATTTGGTCAATAACAAAAGTTTATCTCAATACTTTGTTATATACCCTTTGTTGGCAAAGACAGAGGTAAAACGTTTTCTGTTCCCGAGAAAGCAGTATATCGTTTGCATTGTGCTCGTCAGACTCATTAAAGGGAAAAAAGGATTCTGCCAGTCCGTGGTGAGTAATCACAGTCCTGATGTCCAGAAGTTATTTTCGATCATAAGAGACGGTAGCGGCAACATTATCTACAAAATAAGTTTAAAAAAACAAGTTACAAACAACGCAAATAAACAAACAAAAAAAACACAATTGGTTGGGGACAAGTAAAACGACTGCTATTTTACAACTGTCATACCCCATCATCCGAACACAAAATAAAAGCTTGTTCTTACTCCAATGTTTGTAAACAAAGTAAAAGTACACAAACACTATAACTTACCATTTTGATATCCTGGATGGTCAGTCCTTGCATCCATAGCTCTGTCTGTAAATTTAAGAGTGGTTACATTTATCCAGCCCTATCCCTCAGCTTTTTACCAAAACAGGGCCAGGGATGACGTTTGGTTATTGTTTCAACTGCAGATTGACACTTTAAGATGGGTGATGAATAACACATAAATTCTTCAGAAACACTGTTCTGTTAATAATTCCCTAAGGTTTATTGCAACATACTGGCCGCCTACTCATCTTCTGTTATTCCATGGAAATGACTACTACCTGATGTTATGGAATGATAAAGAAATGTGGGCGATTACTGAGCAACATCCTCATTTAACTTGTCACAGAATTCTAATGACTTCCATAGAGGGGTGTTGAGTAAAAACCTTCCAGAGAACCATTGTGAGTGAGAGTCATGCCTATTCTTCAAACATCGACACATTGAATAAACAATCTGAAGCATTCTATCAATTAACACACGCTAGTTTTAAGCGTCTGTTACAGAAAGGGTAGGTTTAAGGCCCTTTCTTACCAAGTCCTTTCCTCACTCCTGAGTCCTAAAGTAATGCTTTGGCATGTTGAGGAGAAAGTGACACTTTGAGAATGAGGAAACATTGCAGGAAAACGTTCAATAAAATATTTATTTTCATCACAGAAAAACTGATAGGCTACTACAGGATTCTCTAGACATGGGATTTCACCAACTATCTTTCTTTCCTCAAACCGTGGCAGAAATGAACTGCTTTATAGTGGTGAATGTGGTATTTTCTGGTTTATTTGAATAGGGACAGGTACAAACACATTTAATAAACAATAATCTGATATATTGCACCATAGTGTATAGCTCATACTAGTTTTCAACACCTGACTAGAGGTGTTAGAGGAGTCTGTTAGGTGACCTAAGCTGGGATATGCTTAACACCCCTGCAGTCCTACAATCTAAGCTAGATGCCCTCAATCTCACACAAATCATCAAGGAACCCACCAGGTACAACCCTAAATCTGTAAACAAGGGCACCCTCATAGACGTCATCCTGACCAACTGGCCCTCCAAATACACCTCCGCTGTCTTCAACCAGGATCTCAGCGATCACTGCCTCATTGCCTGTATCCGCTACGGATCCGCAGTCAAACGACCACCCCTCATCACTGTCAAACGCTCCCTAAAACACTTCTGCGAGCAGGCCTTTCTAATCGACCTGGCCCGGGTATCCTGGAAGGATATTGACCTCATCCCGTCAGTTGAGGATGCCTGGTCATTCTTTAAAAGTAACTTCCTCACCATTTTAGATAAGCATGCTCCGTTCAAAAAATGCAGAACTAAGTCCAGATACAGCCCTTGGTTCACTCCAGACCTGACTGCCCTCGACCAGCACAAAAACATCCTGTGGCGGACTGCAATAGCATCGAATAGTACCCACGATATGCAACTGTTCAGGGAAATCAGGAACCAATACACGCAGTCAGTCAGGAAAGCCAAGGCCAGATTCTTCAGGCAGAAATTTGGATCCTGTAGCTCTAACTCCAAAAAGTTCTGGGACACTGTAAAGTCCATGGAGAACAAGAGCACCTCCTCCCAGCTGCCCACTGCACTGAGAATAGGTAACACGGTCACCACCGATAAATCCATGATTATCGAAAACTTCAACAAGCATTTCTCAATGGCTGGCCATGCCTTCCTCCTGGCTACTCCAACCTCGGCCAACAGCCCCCCCCCCCCTCCCCGCATTTGGGGTCAAATTTAATGTACAGTGGACACCACCCATTTCCTCATCCTTATTACTCCACCCCCTTCACCTGAGCAGGGATATAAGGCCAGAGCTGCTTCATCACCGCACAACTGCAATTCACCTCTTCAATCGACTGCTCCTAAATACTTGTAAGTTCATTTAAGAATTTGAGGTAACTCCTATTTTAACGTGTGTTTTTTCATTTATGTACAGGGAATAGCCAGTTAAATGAGGTCTTAATGAGATGCATTTCTATTACTTTTGTGTATTATTTAGTTGTTTTTTCAACATTTGTCATTTAGAACTGGAATTATCCATTCTCATTATAAAAGAGCTAGTTTAGGCACATTTTCTCTCTTTCTTCCTTTTGTCTAAATGTGTTTTGCTCCTTCCTGTTTGTGTGGGTGTTTTACTATAATAAACTGCAGCAAATAAACAATATAAATTCTCTCTTTCAGAATCATGAGTAAGAACTACATGAGCACCGAAAGGATTCTGCTGAAAGGGGACTACCTCCTCTCCAACAATGGACAATTTAAAGCTATCTTTCAGGTACAATAGTTAGTGAAACACTTACATTTCAATTATATTAACATTAGATATCTGGTCTGCAACTTATTTTGACCTTAGAATTGTTTTTGTAGGGATGTAACGATTCAAGCTGTGATCAGACAGACAGTGTCATTAAATCAATGCTGTGTAATAAATTATGTAGTCAAACTTTATATATTTAAAAAATGTTTAATGCATATGTGTACAACAAAAGTTCAACATTCACCTTCTGCTACCATTAACGTCAAGCCATCTAGCACACAGTTTGATGCGTTCGATAAATCCAACATATGCACCACACAACTCACTGCAACTGGCTCTGCAACGCAATGCTGCGAGGCAAACGCAGCGTTCAATTGGAAATTATGTTGCATATGTTGGATTTATCAAACGTATGCATCAAACTGTACGTGTAGACGGCTTGACATTAATGGTAGCAGAAAAAGTTACTGGCAAAGTGAGAGGATTTAACTCTGGGTGCCTTCAGCTGAACCTTAATCTTGAAACATTATTTGTATTCTCTTATATATATATATATATATATATATATATATATATATATATATATACACACACTACCTTTCAAAAGTTTGGGGCCACTTAGAAATGTCATTGTTTTTTAAAGATAAGTACATTTCTTGTCCATTAAAATAACAACATCAAATTGATCAGAAATAGGTTCGATTACAGGCTCAAAATGACCAGCAACAAAGAACTTTCTTCTGAAACTCGTCAGTCTATTATTATTCTGAGAAATGAAGGCTAATCCATGTGAGAAATTGCCAAGAAACTAAAGATCGACGCATCTGTTTTTTCTCGAAGTAAGAAAAGCTATTCAAGAATTGACTACATTTCTTTCTCTCCAAAAATGCATTCAACAATTTACTG
Organism: Oncorhynchus kisutch; assembly: GCF_002021735.2. Classification (NCBI taxonomy): domain Eukaryota; kingdom Metazoa; phylum Chordata; class Actinopteri; order Salmoniformes; family Salmonidae; genus Oncorhynchus; species Oncorhynchus kisutch. Next base: position 3,585,785 of record NC_034175.2, on the reverse strand, counting down.
GATAAAAAAAATGATAATGATCATTCTGATTAATTACACCAACAGAAAAATACACATTTTATTTTTCCTCCTACACAGCAACTGTAGTAGGAGAATCATCAGCGAGCATCTTCTGGATCCGAAATGTATTAAATACGTAAATTAAAATCTTTACCATTACAAATGTAGACAGAGAAAAGCCAACCGCTGATATAATTTGGTATGCCTTTAAGGTGTACATTGGGGCGGCAAGTAGCCCAGTGGTTAAAGCGTTGGGCCAGTAACCGAAAGGTTGCTAGATTGAATCCCTGAGCTGACAAGGAAAGAATCTGTCGTTCTGCCCCCAAACAAGGCAGTTAACCAACTGTTCCTAGGCCGTCATTGTAAATAAGAATGTGTTCTGACTTGTCTAGTTAAATACCATTTTTTTAAACATTAGGGGAATGATAATCTCATACTTTGCAAAAAGTTACATCTGATTTAGAAATTAAAATGCAAGATAAATAAATCACAATCTTAGAAAGCCCATAAATCTTTACAAGATAAAGAAGAAAATAACATTTTCTGAATTTACGCAGGAATACGATCTTTTACTTTTGAAGAGAGCCAACAACTACAGGTTAAACTCAAATAAAGCATATTACTTAATGGAAAATAACCCTGGTAAATATCTCACAAAACGAATACACGCTAAACCATTTATAATTGTAAAATATACAAATTCATTAGAAATTAGAAACAACGCAATTAATGACAAGTTTAAAAGCTTTATGGAAATTGATATAAATCCGAATTAAACAGGTGGACGAATCCTATAGCCTTAGACTCAACAACCCTGAAGCAATTATCAGCAGACGAAAAATATGCTTTTAAAACATTCACGTGGAGAAAAAGCACCAGGAATAGATAGCTTTATCATCGAATTACCTGCTGAATGGACTTAAAATATATTTCATTTTTATTGTCCAGGTTCACGATCAGAAATAGTTTTGGTAGTTTTTCTTTAAACAATCAGTGTATACTAGATACATGGGCTCCGATATGAGACACAAATTCTGTTTCAGTAGGAAACGATATGGTTTGATTAGAGAAGGAATTGAGATTCAGTTCGATGCGATTCTATGCACTGTTGCATGAACACATTAATTTCCCATTCTAAATTCATATCTGCTGCTGATTTATTTTATTTTTTATTTCACCCTTATTTAACCAGGTAGGCTAGTTTAGAACGATCTCATTTACAACTGCGACCTTGCCAAGATAAAGAGTTACACATGGAATAAACAAGCATAGAGTCAATAACACAATAGAAAAAAAGGCCTGTATACAGTGTATGCAAATGGCGTGAGGAGTTAAGGCAATAAATAGGCCATAGTAGCGAAGTAATTACAATTTAACAGATTAACACGAGTGATAGATGAGCAGATGATGATGTGCAAGTAGTGATACCGGTGTGCAATAGAGCACAAAAGTAAATAAAAACAATATGGGGATGAGGTAGGTAGATTGGGTGGGCTATTTACAGATGGACTATGTACAGCTGCAGCGATAGGTTAGCTGATGTTTAAAGTTAGTGAGGGAAATAAGTCTCCAGCGAAATTTATTATTATTATTTTTTTTTTAAATTATTTATTTATTTTGCAATTCATTCCAGTCACTGGCAGCAGAGAACTGGAAGGAAAAGTGGCCAAAGTAGGTGTTGGCTTTGGGGATGACCAGTGAGATATACCTGCTGGAGCGCGTGCTACGGGTGGGTGTTATTGTGACCAGTGAGCTGAGATAAGGTGGAGCATTACCTAGCATAGACTTATAGATGACCTGGAGCCAGTGGGTCTGGCGACGAATATGTAGCGAGGGCCAGCTGACTAGAGCATACAGGTTGCAGTGGTGGGTGGTATATGGGGCCTTGGTAACAAAACGGATGGCACTGTGATAGACTGCATCCAGTTTGCTGAGTAGAGTATTGGATAGTCAGTTTTACGAGGGTAAGTTTGGCGGCGTGAGTGAAGGCGGCTTTGTTGCGAAATATAAAGCTGATTCTAGATTTAATTTTAGATTGGAGATGTTTGATATAAGTCTGGAAGGAGAGTTTACAGTCTAGCCAGACACCTAGAATGTGGACAACTACAAATTCCTAAGTCAGAACCGTCCAGAGTAGTGATGCTAGTCGTGCGGGTGGGTGCGGGCAGCGAACGTTTGAAAAGCATGCATTTTGTTTTACTAGCGTTTAAGAGCAGTTGGAGGCCACGGAAGGAGTGTTGTATGGCATTGAAGCTCGTTTGGAGGTTAGTTAAGTGTCCAAAGAAGGGCCAGATGTATACAGAATGGTGTCGTCTGCGTAGAGGTGGATCAGGGAATCACCCGCAGCAAGAGCGACATCGTTGATATATACAGAGAAAAGAGTCGGCCCGAGAATTGAACCCTGTGGCACCCCCATAGAGACTGCCAGAGTTCCGGACAACAGGCAGGGCAGGATGGATATAGGTCTATAACAGTTTTGGTCTAGGGTGTCACCTCCTTTGAAGAGGGGGAGGACCACGGCAGCTTTCCAATATTTAGGGATCTCGGATGATACGAAAGAGCAGTTGAACAGACTGGTAATAGGGGTTGTAACAATGGCGGCAGATCATTTTAGAAAGAGGGTCCAGATTGTCTAGCCCAGCTGATTTGTACGGGTCCAGGTTTAGCAGCTCTTTCAGAACATCTGTTATCTGGATTTGGGTGAAGGAGAAGCTGAGGAAGCTCGGGCAAGTAGCTGCGGGGGGTGCGGAGCTGGTAGCCAGGAGGAAAGCATGGCCAGCTGTAGAGAAATGCTTATTGAAATTTTCGATTATGGATTTATCGGTGGTGACCGTGTTACCTAGCCTCAGTGCAGTGGGCAGCTGGGAGGAGGTGCTCTTATTCTCCATGGACTTTACAGTGTCCCAAAACATTTTGTACTTTCTGTTTGAAAAAGCTAGCCTTTGACTGCGTGTATTGGTTCCAGAACTGTTGCATATTGCGGGGACTATTCGATGCTAGTGCAGTCCGCCACAGGATGTTTTTGTGCTGGTCGAGGGCAGTCAGGTCTGGAGTTCTACATTTTTTTGGAAGGGGCATGCTCATTTAAGATGGTCGTTCTTTGAAAGTAATTTCATCACCAGGCATCCCCGACTGACGGGATGAGGTCAATATCCTTCCAGGATACCTTGGCCAGGTCGATTAGAAAGGCCTGCTCGTAGAAGTGTTTTAGGGAGCGTTTGACAGTGATGAGGGGCGGTCATTTGACTGTGGACCCATAGCAGATACAGGCAATGAGGCAGTGATAGCTGAGATCCTGATTGAAAACAGCAGAGGTGTATTTGGAGGGCAAGTTGGTCAGGATAATGTCTATGAGGGTGCCCATGTTTTTGGATTTAGGGTTGTACCTAGTGGGTTCCTTGATAATTTGTGAGATTGAGGGCATCTAGCTTAGATTATAGGACTGCTGGGATGTTAAGCATATCCCAGTTTAGGTCACCTAACAGAACGAACTCTGAAGATGAGGGGCAATCAATTCACATATGGTGTCCAGGGCACAGCTGGGAGCTGAGGGGGGTCTATAACTGGCGGCAACAGTGAGAGACTTAATTCTGGAGGGATTCATTTTTAGAATTAGAAGCTCAAACTGTTCGGGCGTCGACCTGGAAAGTATGACAGAACTTTGCAAGCTATCTCTGCAGTAGATTGCAACTCCTCCCCCTTTGGCAGTTCTATCTTGATGGAAAATGTTGTAGTTTGGTGTGGAAATCTCAGAATACAGACACGGCAAGGACATCAGGGTTGGTGGAGTGTGCTAAAGCAGTGAGTAAAACAAATGTAGGGAGGCGACTTCTGATAACATGCATGAAACCAAGGCTTTTTCGAAGTCAACAAATGAGTGCCTGGGGACACGCAGGACCTGGGTTCTGTGTGTGTGCGTGTGTGTGAATGATGTATGTCTATATAGGCACCTGAGCTGAGCAATAATAGAGACTAGGCATCTACCACCCCACTCAATGTGGTCTCCGAGCATTTCGTATTATCCTGTAAGTAAATCCAAGACACTGCATTTAGTATGGATATGCAGTGGCGATTTTAGCATGTAAATCTTGGTGGGTGAACAAAAAAAAATTTTTTAGATGCATGACAGCAACACCAATACAGCACTAAGCAATACACAAATTGCACTATAATGGTGACAAACGGTGCCCACAAACTGTTAGGGCCTACATAAAGCTGTCCCAGCAGCGGAGCTTTTTTTTCAGCACAATTGCGTAAATCATTATCACTGCTACACCTGGCTATCAGTGGAGCCTTGTCTGGCAGCGAAATGGTTAATTCATCCTCATTTACTGCTCTTTAAAAAAACATAGCTGATATGGCTGACTTGCTTAAACAAATGTGGTTTCTACCGATAATTGAGTTGTACAAACTATGGCATAAGGGGACAACGAGCAGATAAGAGGCAATCTGTAATTTCGAGTACAACATTAATGAGCGAACGCAGTCAATATAGCTATTTGTTCAGCACTTTTGAAATGTACAGCGACAGAATTCATAACAGGGGCCGTTCTTACAGCATTCTCCCTGTACACCAAGTCAGTACCATAGGATAAAGGGGGCATATAAGCAGACAATGAAAGCTCTTACAATATTCAAGGATTACATTACTCTAAAATAGACTACATGGCAACCACCAAGTCAGAACAGTAGGGGGGGAAGGGACCAAATTATTAGGGTGAGGCACATGGGCTACTAACAGCTTACTACACAAAATACACATAGTACTTTCTTAGCTACAGTATACATATCTCCCTGTCATATTACATAATTTATGCAGCTGCAAACAAGACATTTTTGGACTCCCCTTGTTGTGCCGTGCTCACTTGAACAGGAAGGTGGCGCGGCGGTTCTTGTGGGCAAATTTTTCATCAGTCTGGCATTTCCTGGATTTATGGTGCTTTCAAGACAATTGGGACCTCGGGGGAAAAAACAAGGTTGAATCATGACGTCAGTGATCTTCAGGTCGGAGCTCTAGAAAGAGGCCCGAGTTCACAACTTTGAATTCCGAGTTGAATGACCGTTCAAACATTTATTTTCCCAGTCTGAGCTTGTTTTTTTCAGAGTTCCCTGTTGTCTTGAACTCATTAAAGTCTGAGATTTCCAAGTTTCCAGTTGTTTTGAATGTGGCAGAAGGCATGCTGGATTGACAGCATGGCCAATATATTCAAACTTTTCTGGCCCATGGTGTTGAATGTTTATCCTTTTAAGCTTGGAATAGAGACCCTTAAACCCAGACTTGGACCACACACCCTCTCCACTGAATAGCAGGCTAATGATTGCTTTGCAATGCTTGCAGTTAGCTACTGATTCCTTCCAAACCACTCATCGTTGAATTTGCAATTTCCAACTTGTTGTGTAATGTTTATGGTCGATGAGCAGCAATACATTTTATCTATAATTTCTCTTCATATGACAAGGATTGAAAAGGATTTGCCAGCAGACTGTCACCGTGATTCATGAAGATGACTGCTTGTCTAGCTTGCTAGCTAAAATTTTGAAAGTATGATGTTGACATGATCAGTCAAATCAAATCTACGGTAGATATAACGTGATTTAACAATTTATCTGTGGCCAATGACCTTGCGCCTTCTTGGATGGGCACTTCTAATGTAACTTTGGCAGCACCCAATAGACTTGAATTTGAGGTCTCGATGTATATTTTGCGGTTATGTGGTGTCCCAATGAGTGACAGAACATTGAGCCAATCGCTGCACAACTAGAATACATTACCAACCCCTAAGCTCTGTATTTTCCAATGGCTGTCCCACCACCACAGAAAGCAATGAGCTATGCTGAAACACCTGCATTTTGAAGCTGCCTTACTCAAGAAAGCAAAAAAAGAGGCCATGTTTGTATGCGGATTTATTCACTTTTTTTTTTTTTATGTTATTTTTTACATTGTTTGCAAACTGATATGTGACACGTATTAATGGCAAAATAACATGCTAAACAGGCTCTGCCCCACCTGATCTGAATGACGGGTCACCACTGATATGTTACGTTTCCTAATGTGTGTATTCATTTGTGGATGTCCATTATACATTCCGATTGATATGTTACGAATTGCAGATTTTAATTTAGAATGGGAAATAAATCTTAGTGCATCGATTTACATAGCATCAAACCATTCTCTAATCAAACCGCATCGAATTGTTTCAAATGACAACGTAATTCCTGTATCATATCGCAGACCAAGTATCTATATACGTATCGAATGGAATAAATGCACACCCCTAATATTTTGATTTAGCTGACGAACACTTGCCGCGAATATTGAAAAATAATTTGGGAAATATTTTTCACCCCAACTTTTTTAAGTAATCATTTAGAAGTGGATGAAAGGAATGTACAGCAGTACAACAGAGGTCATCTTTGTCTAACATGTTTTATATGCTAATTAATTTTCTCTTTGCAGACCGATGGCAACTTTGTGCTCTACGGATGGGGTCGGGTTGTCTGGGCATCAAACACTGTGAACAAAGATGCTCAGAGGCTCATCCTCCAACAGGATGGCAACCTGGTCATCTACACCACACAGGACCATCCCATTTGGGCAAGTAACACCGGCCGTTACAACAATACACAAAGAGGCCACCTCACCCTCACTGACGAAGGTACCCTGGAGCTCTACAGAGACCAAGAGATGATCTGGACATCGTAACATCGACCGGCCCAACAATGCACAAAGAGGTCACCTCACCCTCCCTGACGAAGGTGCCCTGATGCTCTACAGTCCCAGAAATGTGGTCTGGTGCTCTCGTGAGGACACTAGTAATGAGGCAGAGTAACATCTTCACTTTACCATACCTGTCTACATCTACCACTAAACTGTATTCAAAAGCCTTGAGGCTTTTTGACCATTTGATTTGGTCAAATAAAAATGTATTGACTTAAAGTAGTAGTTTGTTGTAATTAAGTGCATTGTGTCAGATACTCTCTATATTCAAAAGACAAACATCACTAACTTTTCATGAAGAAAATAGCTTTATTGGCTCATATAAAAGAGAACATGAGATCTGACTGTTTTTCATGTATATTTTTATTATGAAAGACACTATCATGCATCACAACAGAATAATTTATGGAGGGACACGTACACAACTGCAATGTTATAATCCATGTATGAGTCTGTATTGGCGTTTGTCCCATAGAGAATGCTAGTGGCCTTGATGTCACATGGGCAGCACCATCGAGGGCTTCCGCCATTTTAAAGTGGTCAAAGTAGTCAACTGAGTGGGGATTCCTATGGGTTGTAGCCTCAATGGCGCTGCCCATGCTGTCACAGATATGAGTCCTATCTCTATGGGTGTGTGGGCCCATGTGTGATGTTACAGGAAGGCACACAGTCTCTCCAGTACAGAAGGGTTTCTGTTGCTGAGGAAGATCAGTTCTTTCTTCCCTTCCTCTGTCTGACCTTATGGAGAGAAATCTCTCAATCAGTTCAACATGTCATAATCTAAACCATCACAAACAGTGGTGAAAGTGAACATCTCTTACTGTGTGGATGTTGTAGCCAGTGGCGGTCCAGGTAGTAGAGGTAACAGCTCTCAAACTCCTTCTCACTGTAGAGGGAGACTGGTACTGGGATAAACGGGTCCATGCTGTCAAAGCCCTCCTGTAGGAACAACACAGAGGATGAGGATAGATGTTTTTAATAGGTGAACTTCTGTTTCTATTTGACTGATGCATATAAACACATCAGAAGGGTCTTGTCCAAAAACATCTAGATCATTCCCTTGTTAGCCCAGATCAATAGACACCAAGGGTTAGAGGTAGTTTTTGGACTGGACATATAACATTAACCAGGATGTAATCATGACTCCTGATCTCTCCCAGCAGCTCCTGGGGCAGGTAGGCAGAGCTTGGAGCGTAGAGACATCCTGTCTGAGACAGAGTGGCAATGACCGCCCCTCCACACTGAGGAGAGAGAGAGGGACAGAGGTGTAAATCACAATCATGTAATTTTCTAATGTCTAATTTTCTAATTTCTAATAGACAGAGGATAACCACCATGCAGTTCTCACCCAGTCATTGTTGATCATCTTCCTCAAGTTATGAACCAATGTCAACTCCTCTGGAGCCACCTGGCAGAGAGGAGAGACACAGAAAAAGTAGAGAGAAGGGAAAAGTGACAGGGGAGATAAAGGTCAGTCAAGTAAGCAATCTTTACACAGAAATTACAAAGACAAAAATGGAAGCAATAGAAATCAACATTTTTTATAGATCCACAGTGAGGTGAATGAATGTATTAGTACAGGGCTCGTCTTCCTTCTTGAGCGTGGTCCTTCCCCAGAGGCCGTTGACTCCATCAACAGCCACAGCCAGCCTGAAGCCCCCCTCTGTCCCCCCAGCCTGTAGCCTCAGCTCCTTTAGAACTGCCCCCACCACATCACTGCTGCTCTTCACACGAGACACTCCCTGGGGTGAAAAACACAGCTTAACAATGATACGTGGTATGAGATTCTTAAGAGAAGTGCACTGAACCAATTATGTTTCAGAACTGGAGCCCAGACGCAAGGCGTCCACATGATTCCCAGCCAAACCAGTTCGGAACAGTTTGTGCATATATTATGACTACATTGTGATGTGTGTTCATTTTTTTCTGGAGGCAAGCCGAAGTCGGTAGCTGAACTCTACACCCCTTCGTAGGGATTCTGCAATAAAGTCTTTGTTGTCATTCAACAAGAGATTACTTGTTTTCATGCACATTTTTTTATTGAAAAATACTGCACAATACATCTTAGTTAAATATAAAATTGCATGACTAAGATCTCCTTGGCAAAAACGTCATAACAGATTAAGTTATTTTAGATTAATTCTGACTACGGCATCTTAAAAATGGACAAACAGCACTATTAACATTTTTCAAGTGAAGGTCTTTTAAGGGAGCATGCGAGCACACTCGTTCGGTTCGCCTAGCCAAGTTCGGCCAAACTGAAGGATGCTAACGTCTTAATAAAGGGCACGTTGACACTGGACTCACCATGTCCACCAGCTCCCCTAGTGGCCGTCCCTCCTCAGTGCTTTCTCTCTTAGTCCACACGTACCGCTGCCTCAACTTGATCTAAAACAACAAGGGGAGACAGTCACAAATACAGGATGCCTCAAGGAGTAAAAATATGCTTAACTGTGTGAAATAGTATTTAAAATGACATCTCTGTACCCCACACACACAATTATCAGTAAGTCAAACAATGAATTTCAAGCACAGATTCAACCAAAGGCCAGGGAGCTTTTCCTATGGTTCACAAAGGGCACCTATTGGTAGTTGAGTAAATATACAAATAAAACAGACATTGAATATCCCTTTGAGTATGGTGGAGCTATTATTGATGCACCATCCAAAGTGTCAAATTAAACCCACAACGATACAGGCGGCAATCCTAACGTAGTTTCCAGAGAGGCAGGATCCGCTCAGGGATTTCACCATGAGGCGAATCGTGATTTAAATCAAGTTTGAGTTTAAAGGCTGTGATAGGAGATAAAAGAGGATGGATCAACATAGTAGTTATTTCACAATACTAACATAATTGATAGAGTGAAAAGAAGGAAGCCATCCTGTTTGCAATAAGGCACTAAAGTAATACTGAAATAAATGTGGTATGAAATTAACTTTTTGTCCTGAATACAAAGTGTTATGTTTGGGGTAAATCCAACACAACAAACACATCACTGAGTATCATGTCATATTTTCAAGAATGGTGGGGGCTGCATCATGTTATGGGTATACTTGTCATCGGCAAGGCCTCTGGAGTTTTTTTAGGATAAAAAGAAACCGACACTGGGAAGCAAACAAAGCCAAATATACACTGGAGTTGCTTACCAAGATGACATTGAATGTTCCTGAGTGGCCTAGTTAAAAATGTTTTTAAAGAATAGGCAAATAGTGTACAATCCAGGTATGCAAATCTCTGAGACTTACCCAGAAAGACTCACAGCTGTAATTGCTGCCAAATGTGATTGACATGTATTAACTCAAATCAAAATATTACTTTTTTTATTTTCCATGAATTAAATTTTTTAAATGTTTCTTCCACTTTGAGAACTTGTGTAGATCGTTGACAAAAAACAACAATTAAATCAATTTTAATCCGGCTTTGTAACAACAAAATGTGGAAAAAGTCAAGGTGTGTGAATAGTTTCTGAAGGCACTGTATCTTACTTCTAATGTTAGGATTAGGGGATGGTAAACTGATCCTAGATTTGTTCCTACAGGCAACACATACAGTGCCAGGCAAAAGTTTGGAAGTGTTCATTGGTGGTTCTGAAGTTGCGTAGCCAGTTAGAGGCCTGTATTGGCTGGTCAAAGCGGGAGGCGTGGTAGGAGGAGGGCAACAGCTCCTTACAGTTCTTCACCCACAGGTGGGCTATAGAGAGCAAAACATTGATATTTTGGGTCCATTGCCAGGAAACTCCCCAGACCTTAATCCCATTGAGAACTTGTGGTCAAGCCTCAAGAGGCAGGTAGACAAACAAAACCCCACAAATTCTGACAAACTCCAAGCATTGATTATGCAAGAATGGGCTGCCATCAGTCAGGATGTGGCCCAGAAGTTAATTGACAGCATGCCAGGGCAGATTGCAGAGGTCTTGAAAGAGAAGGGTCAACATTGCAAATATTGACTCTTTGCATCAACTTCTGGTAGTTGTCAATAAAAGCCTTTGACACTTATGAAATGCTTGTAATTATACAAAAATATCTAAAAGACACTGAAGCAGCAAACTTTGTGGAAATTAATATCTGTGTCATTCTCAAATGTTTTGGCCACGACTGTATATTAAATGTGTAAAGGTGTGATCAGGTGTAACTGGTAGGGTAGGATACAGAGTAGGTAGCGCAGGGTGGGCTTGCTGTAGTCAGCTCTCTTCAGGTGAGATATCAGCTCCAGAGCAGGCTGCCTCACCATCACACAGCCCTCGTTAAACGACTTCACCTGGACATGGGTACAGACAGTCAGTCATACTGTAACACACACACACACAACCTGTTGTTGGTATCGTGGAGGCAGGCCATGGGGGAAGACAGTGTGGAAGTGGGAGGGGGGCACAGTGTAGTACTGCCCTAGGTGCTGTTCTGACTGACAGGCCTGGGGACAGAGGGAGATGAAACATCAGTACCCTCCACACTTATTACCACATGCTACAGAATAAAGTGTGGTTGATTATTCCACCTACCGGGTCGTTCTCCTGTGTTCTGAAGACGGAGAATGTCTCCGGTCTCGTCTCCATGCCAACCGTCTCCTGCTGCTGGCCACACCCACTGCCATGGAGCGGCCGCACCTGCGCTACCTGTCCGTGACATCATCACATTCCACAGGTAATAGGCAGGTGTAGAGCGTCTATCATAGTCCAAAACGTGTACGCCTAAGCACAGCAGTGTTCTAGAATTTAGGACCGTTAGAATGAACTACAGTACAGTGGTGAAGCTCAAAACACATTTTTACTAGTACCAGAAAGACATCTCCAGAAGACATGTACTGTATATGTAGAGCTGACTTTTCAAAATGCATTGATCACATGGAAACTGACATCCCAATGCATCTTAAATGTTGATAAATATTCATAGCTAGCACTAGCTCAAGATGTACTCTTAAGGAGCCTAACCTCCCCGTTACTCCTTAAGGTCCAAGGACCTTCTGTTATTTTCAGTGGCTCTGGCAGCCAAAACCTCTAAACGCCAATCGATTCTCAAATGCGATACTAGAAAAATAAAGCCCTTTACATCACATCAAAATAATTTAACAACTGCAAAATATACACATATTGTACACCACAGGAGGATGGTGGCACCTTAATTGGGGAGGACAGGCTCGTGGTAATGGCTGGAATGGAATAAGTGGAATGGTATCAAATACAGTGCCTTGTGAAAGTATTCGGCCCCCTTGAACTTTGAGACCTTTTGCCACATTTCAGGCTTCAAACATAAAGCTATAAAACTGTATTTTTTTGTGAAGAATCAACAACAAGTGGGACACAATCATGAAGTGGAACAACATTTATTGGATATTCCAAACTTTTTTAACAAATCAAAAACTGAAAAATTGGGCGTGCAAAATTATTCAGCCCCCTTAAGTTTACTTTGTAGCGCCACCTTTTGCTGCGATTACAGCTGTAAGTCGCTTGGGGTATGTCTCTATCAGTTTTGCACATCGAGAGACTGACATTTCTTCCCATTCCTCCTTGCAAAACAGCTCGAGCTCAGTGAGGTTGGATGGAGAGCATTTGTAACACCTGGATATGTTTATTTTTGAACCATTCCATTGTAGATTTTGCTTTATGTTTTGGATCATTGTCTTGTTGGAAGACAAATCTCCGTCCCAGTCTCAGGTCTTTTGCAGACTCCATCAGGTTTTCTTCCAGAATGGTCCTGTATTTGGCTCCATCCATCTTCCCATCAATTTTAACCATCTTCCCTGTCCCTGCTGAAGAAAAGCAGGCCCAAACCATGATGCTGCCACCACCATGTTTGACAGTGGGGATGTTGTGTTCAGGGTGATGAGCTGTGTTGCTTTTACGCCAAACATAACGTTTTGCATTGTTGCCAAAAAGTTCAATTTTGGTTTCATCTGACCAGAGCACCTTCTTCCACATGTTTGGTGTGTCTCCCAGGTGACTTGTGGCAAACTTTAAACTACACTTTTTATGGATATCTTTAAGAAATGGCTTTCTTCTTGCCACTCTTCCATAAAGGCCAGATTTGTGCAATATACGACTGATTGTTGTCCTATGGACAGAGTCTCCCACCTCAGCTGTAGATCTCTGCAGTTCATCCAGAGTGATCATGGGCCTCTTGGCTGCATCTCTGATCAGTCTTCTCCTTGTATGAGCTGAAAGTTTAGAGGGATGGCCAGGTCTTGGTAGATTTGCAGTGGTCTGATACTCCTTCCATTTCAATATTATCGCTTGCACAGTGCTCCTTGGGATGTTTAAAGCTTGGGAAATCTTTTTGTATCCAAATCCGGCTTTAAACTTCTTCACAATAGTATCTCGGACCTGCCTGGTGTGTTCCTTGTTCTTCATGATGCTCTATGCGCTTTTAACGGACCTCTGAGACTATCATAGTGCAGGTGCATTTATACGGAGACTTGATTACACACAGGTGGATTGTATTTATCCTCATTAGTCATTTAGGTCAACATTGGATCATTCAGAGATCCTCACTGAACTTCTGGAGAGAGTTTGCTGCACTGAAAGTAAAGGGGCTGAGTAATTTTGCACGCCCAATTTTTCAGTTTTTGATTTGTTAAAAAAGTTTGAAATATCCAATAAATGTCGTTCCACTTCATGATTGTGTCCCACTTGTTGTTGATTCTTCACAAAAAAATACAGTTTATATCTTTATGTTTGAAGCCTGAAATGTGGCAAAAGGTCGCAAAGTTCAAGGGGGCCGAATACTTTCGCAAGGCACTGTAAATAACACGTTTTTTTTGCTCCTTTCCAGTCATTATTATGAACCGGCCTCCCCTCAGCGGCCTCCCCTCAGCGGCCTCCACTGCTGTATATTTTTATTTAACCAGTTAGGCTAGTTGAGAAGAAGTTCTCATTTTCAACTGTGACCTGGCCAAGATAAAGCCAAGCAGTGTGACACAAACAACAGAGTTACATATGGAATAAACAAACATGCATTCAATAATAGAAAAAAGTATATATACAGTGTGTGGAAATGAGGTAGGATAAGGGAGGTAAGGCAATAAATTGGCTATAGTGGAGAAATCATTACAATATAGCAATTAAACACTGGAGTGATAAATGTGCAGAAAATTAGTGTGCAAGTAGAGATACTGGGGTGCAAAGGAGCAAAATAAATAACAGTATGGGGGATGAGGTAGTTGGATGGGCTATTTACAGATGGACTATATACAGGTGCAGTGACCTACGATCAGGACATCATCGGCTATGGGTTCAATGCCCTTGAGCCCAGCCAATAACTCGTGCTGCTTGCGTTGGTATATCTCAGGCACAACTGAGACACCAAACGGGAGCTTGAGCCAGCGTTTCCCACCCCAGCGGTCCAGAAGGTAGTCATGAAGCTGGAAGGAATGCATCTCGGGCATCCACGAAGGTGGAAATCCTGGCCTTGGGAAGCTTGTAGAGGACATCCTCTAGTGTCGGCATGATGTAGTGTGATTGTTTCAGTGCTTGGTTCAGATGCTTTGGGTCGATGCAGACCCTCAGCTTCTCTGTTTTTTTCACTATGACCCATGTCAGAGACGCAAACTCGGTCTCAACCTTTAAGTCTTTACTGAAGACTCATCTCTTCAGTGGGTCATATGATTGAGTGTAGTCTGGCCCAGGAGTGGGAAGGTGAACGGAAAGGCTCTGGAGCAACGAACCGCCCTTGCTGTCTCTGCCTGGCCGGTTCCCCTCTTTCCACTGGGATTCTCTGCCTCTAACCCTATTACAGGGGCTGAGTCACTGGCTTACTGGGGCTCTCTCATGCCGTCCCTGGAAGGGGTGCGTCACCTGAGTGGGTTGATTCACTGATGTGGTCATCCTGTCTGGGTTGGCGCCCCCCCTTGGGTTGTGCCATGGCGGAGATCTTTGTGGGCTATACTCGGCCCTGTCTCAGGATGGTAAGTCGCACACTTAGATTCACACAGGACACCGAATAGGACAGGAGAAGTGTTCAAATGTTCATAAATGATCAGCATGTTCGAATAATAAGAAGGCAGAACAGTTTAAACTGGAGCAGCAGCACGGCCAGGTGGACTGGGGACAGCAAGGACTCATCATGCCAGGTAGTCCTGAGGCATGGTCCTAGGGCTCAGGTCCTCCGAGAGAAAGAGAAAGAAATAAAGAATTAGAAAGAGCATACTTAAATTCACACAGGACACCGGATAAGACAGGAGAAATACTCCAGATATAACAGACTGACACTAGCCCCCCAACACATAAACTACTGCAGCATAAATACTGGAGGCTGAGACAGGAGGGGTCAGGAGACACTGTGGCCCCATCCGATGATACCTACGGACAAGGCCAAACAGGCAGGATATAACCCCACCCACTTTGCCAAAGCACAGCCCCCACACCACTAGAGGGATATCTTCAACCACCAACTTACCATCCTGAGACAAGGCCGAGTATAGCCCACAAAGATCTCCACCATGGCACAACCCAAGGGGAGGCGCCAACTCAGTTACCCAAATCTGGACCCTTTCTTTCTAAAATTATCTGCCGAAATTGTTGCCACCCCTATTACTAGCCTGTTCAACCTCTCTTTCGTGTCGTCTGAGATTCCCAAAGATTGGAAAGCAGCTGCGGTCATCCCCCTCTTCAAATCCCACTCTTGACCCAAACTGCTACAGACCTATATCTATCCTACCATGCCTTTCTAAGGTCTTCGAAAGCCAAGTCAACAAACAGATTACCGACCATTTCGAATCTCACCATACCTTCTCTGCTATGCAATCTGGTTTCAGAGCTGGTCATGGGTGCACCTCAGCCACGCTCAAGGTCCTAAACGATATCTTAACCGCCATCGATAAGAAACATTACTGTGCAGCCGTATTCATTGATCTGGCCAAGGCTTTCGACTCTGTCAATCACCACATCCTCATCGGCAGACTCGACAGCCTTGGTTTCTCAAATGATTGCCTCGCCTGGTTCACCAACTACTTCTCTGATAGAGTTCAGTGTGTCAAATCGGAGGGTCTGCTGTCCGGACCTCTGGCAGTCTCTATGGGGGTGCCACAGGGTTCAATTCTTGGACCGACTCTCTTCTCTGTATACATCAATGAGGTCACTCTTGCTGCTGGTGAGTCTCTGATCCACCTCTACGCAGACGACACCATTCTGTATACTTCTGGCCCTTCTTTGGACACTGTGTTAACAACCCTCCAGGCAAGCTTCAATGCCATACAACTCTACTTCCGTGGCCTCCAATTGCTCTTAAATACAATTAAAACTAAATGCATGCTCTTCAACCGATCGCTACCTGCACCTACCCGCCTGTCCAACATCACTACTCTGGACGGCTCTGACTTAGAATACGTGGACAACTACAAATACTTAGGTGTCTGGTTAGACTGTAAACTCTCCTTCTAGACCCATATCAAACATCTCCAATCCAAAGTTAAATCTAGAATTGGCTTCCTATTTCGCAACAAAGCATCCTTCACTCATGCTGCCAAACATACCCTTGTAAAACTGACCATCCTACCAATCCTCAACTTTGGCGATGTCATTTACAAAATAGCCTCCAATACCCTACTCAACAAATTGGATGCAGTCTATCACAATGCAATCCGTTTTGTCACCAAAGCCCCATATACTACCCACCATTGCGACCTGTACGCTCTCGTTGGCTGGCCCTCGCTTCATACTCGTCGCCAAACCCACTGGCTCCATGTCATCTACAAGACCCTGCTAGGTAAAGTCCCCCCTTATCTCAGCTCGCTGGTCACCATAGCATAGTATTATTGACTGTATGTTTGTTTTACTCCATGTGTAACTCTGTGTCGTTGTATGTGTCGAACTGCTATGCTTTATCTTGGCCAGGTCGCAATTGTAAATGAGAACTTGTTCTCAACTTGCCTACCTGGTTAAATAAAGGTGAAAAAAATAAATAAAAAATACATGCTATGGGGTCTCTGTCTTCACCGTTCATGGTGAATTACTCTGCCTTGATTTGTTTTGTCAGAATGTCTGCCTGGCAACAGCATGAACAGTATCAACGTCGGTGCATGGGGTCTCGATTTCCATTGCTCTCATTCTCATGTCACTGACTTCGGCAGTGCAGCACATTTCAAAGGCAGTTACTAATGTAGGCAGGGCAGGGCAGTGCTCTTTGCCTCGTGCGTGTGTATTTTCACAGTATTGACACCAAATCAAATGTGTTCATATAGCCCTTCTTACATCAGCTGATATATCAAAGTGCTGTACAGAAACCCAGCCTAAAACCCTAAAGAGCAAGCAATGCGTCTCTCTCTTAGTAGACGCCGGCGCGTATCCTCATTTGCAATTCCCAGCACTATTTTGTCACGAATCAATTCATCTTTCAATCCCCAGTATTCACAAGTAGCGGATCTTTCTCTCAAACGTGTTACAAAGATGTGTACTGACTCATCCTGTTTGCAGCTTTTCGAAAACGAACCAATCGTAAATGACGTTCCTGGTGGGTTTGAAGTAATTCTCCAATGCAATCCAATATAGCCTTTGCATCACACTGTTGTCGTGCTGTGAGGGTGAGTTTGTGCCGGTAGAAATGCCTGCATTCGCTGCCCATTAAACTCCTCAGAGTTGCCGCTTGGACCTCGTTGGGCGTTGGACTAGTAACCGGAAGCTTGCAAGTTCAAACCCCCGAGCTGACAAGGTACAAATCTGTCGTTCTGCCCCTGAACAGGCAGTTAACCCACTGTTCCTAGGACGTCATTGAAAATAAGAATTTGTTCTTAACTGACTTGCCTGGTTAAATAAAGGTCAAATAAATGTAGACCGGTTGCCAGCGCATAGTCCTCGAATTCATCCCTGAAGTTGTACCAATTAGTATTCGAGACCCCTGTGAGAACCATGGGATTTGGTGGCGGAATGTTCGCTGCCATAGCGATGGAATAGGAGATATCTTTGCCTTCAGCCATCGAGGTAACATTAGGTAGTGATGCTAGATTGCCAGCTAACAACGAGTTGATCCGTGTTGTGACTAGTAGTAGGAAACGGCGTGTGTTCGCATATGGAACGTAACCGCGCCAATACTGTACTTAGCTACAGAAATAACAAACGTGTGGTTTTCAAGACACTTCTGATACCATGATATGATATGTTGGATAAAGGAATGAAGACAGACACCAATGTCAAGTTCAATAGCCTTGTTCAAGCATTGTACAAATCCCAACACACGGAGTCCAGGAAACAGTCCGTCTAGTCGATTACCTATCAATTACACTCCGTAACAATCATCCTGGTCATTTCTACTGCCTCTGATCTAGCGGACTCACTAAACCCTTGCTTTGTTTGTAAATTATGTCTTAGTGTTTGAGCGTGCCCCTGGCTATCTGTAAATATATATATATTAAAAAAAATAGAAAATGGTGCAGTGTGGTCTGCTTAATATAAGGAATTTGAAATTATTCAACTTTTACTTTTGATACTTAAGTATATTTTAGTAATTACATTGACTTTTGATACTTAAGTATATTTAAAACCAAATATATATATATATATATATGTATTTGTTTTTTTACTCAAATAGAATTTTACTGGGTGACTTTTACGTTAGTCATTTTTTATTAAGGTTTCTTTCCTTTTACTCAAATGACATTTGGGTACTTTTCCCACCACTGGTCATTGTAACTATCATGTACATTTCAGTCGCATTTGGTCAAATTTAATGTACAGTGGACACCACCCATTTCCTCATCCTTATTACTCCACCCCCTTCACCTGAGCAGGGATATAAGGCCAGAGCTGCTTCATCACCGCACAACTGCAATTCACCTCTTCAATCGACTGCTCCTAAATACTTGTAAGTTCATTTAAGAATTTGAGGTAACTCCTATTTTAACGTGTGTTTTTTCATTTATGTACAGGGAATAGCCAGTTAAATGAGGTCTTAATGAGATGCATTTCTATTACTTTTGTGTATTATTTAGTTGTTTTTTCAACATTTGTCATTTAGAACTGGAATTATCCATTCTCATTATAAAAGAGCTAGTTTAGGCACATTTTCTCTCTTTCTTCCTTTTGTCTAAATGTGTTTTGCTCCTTCCTGTTTGTGTGGGTGTTTTACTATAATAAACTGCAGCAAATAAACAATATAAATTCTCTCTTTCAGAATCATGAGTAAGAACTACATGAGCACCGAGAGGATTCTGCTGAAAGGGGACTACCTCCTCTCCAACAATGGACAATTTAAAGCTATCTTTCAGGTACAATAGTTAGTGAAACACTTACATTTCAATTATATTAACATTAGATATCTGGTCTGCAACTTATTTTGACCTTAGAATTGTTTTTGTAGGGATGTAACGATTCAAGCTGTGATCAGACAGACAGTGTCATTAAATCAATGCTGTGTAATAAATTATGTAGTCAAACTTTATATATTTAAAAAATGTTTAATGCATATGTGTACAACAAAAGTTCAACATTCACCTTCTGCTACCATTAACGTCAAGCCATCTAGCACACAGTTTGATGCGTTCGATAAATCCAACATATGCACCACACAACTCACTGCAACTGGCTCTGCAACGCAATGCTGCGAGGCAAACGCAGCGTTCAATTGGAAATTATGTTGCATATGTTGGATTTATCAAACGTATGCATCAAACTGTACGTGTAGACGGCTTGACATTAATGGTAGCAGAAAAAGTTACTGGCAAAGTGAGAGGATTTAACTCTGGGTGCCTTCAGCTGAACCTTAATCTTGAAACATTATTTGTATTCTCTTATATATATATATATATACACACACTACCTTTCAAAAGTTTGGGGCCACATAGAAATGTCATTGTTTTTTAAAGATAAGTACATTTCTTGTCCATTAAAATAACAACATCAAATTGATCAGAAATAGGTTCGATTACAGGCTCAAAATGACCAGCAACAAAGAACTTTCTTCTGAAACTCGTCAGTCTATTATTATTCTGAGAAATGAAGGCTAATCCATGTGAGAAATTGCCAAGAAACTAAAGATCGACGCATCTGTTTTTTCTCGAAGTAAGAAAAGCTATTCAAGAATTGACTACATTTCTTTCTCTCCAAAAATGCATTCAACAATTTACTGGATAAAAAAAATGATAATGATCATTCTGATTAATTACACCAACAGAAAAATACACATTTTATTTTTCCTCCTACACAGCAACTGTAGTAGGAGAATCATCAGCGAGCATCTTCTGGATCCGAAATGTATTAAATACGTAAATTAAAATCTTTACCATTACAAATGTAGACAGAGAAAAGCCAACCGCTGATATAATTTGGTATGCCTTTAAGGTGTACATTGGGGCGGCAAGTAGCCCAGTGGTTAAAGCGTTGGGCCAGTAACCGAAAGGTTGCTAGATTGAATCCCTGAGCTGACAAGGAAAGAATCTGTCGTTCTGCCCCCAAACAAGGCAGTTAACCAACTGTTCCTAGGCCGTCATTGTAAATAAGAATGTGTTCTGACTTGCCTAGTTAAATACCATTTTTTTAAACATTAGGGGAATGATAATCTCATACTCTGCAAAAAGTTACATCTGATTTAGAAATTAAAATGCAAGATAAATAAATCTTAGAAAGCCCATAACAAATCTTTACAAGATAAAGAAGAAAATAACATTTTCTGAATTTACGCAGGAATAGGATCTTTTACTTTTGAAGAGAGCCAACAACTACAGGTTAAACTCAAATAAAGCATATTACTTAATGGAAAATAACCCTGGTAAATATCTAACAAAACGAATACACGCTAAACCAGTTATAATTGTAAAATATACACATTCATGTTAATTAGAAACAACGCAATTAATGACAATTTTAAAAGCTTTATGAAAATTGATATAAATCCGAATTAAACAGGTGGACGAATCCTATAGCCTTAGACTCAACAACCCTGAAGCAATTATCAGCAGACGAAAAATATGCTTTTAAAACATTCACGTGGAGAAAAAGCACCAGGAATAGATAGCTTTATCATCGAATTACCTGCTGAATGGACTTAAAATATATTTCATTTTTATTGTCCAGGTTCACGATCAGAAATAGTTTTGGTAGTTTTTCTTTAAACAATCAGTGTATATGAGACACAAATTCTGTTTCAGTAGGAAACGATATGGTTTGATTAGAGAACGAATTGAGATTCAGTTCGATCCGATTCTATGCACTGTTGCATGAACACATTAATTTCCCATTCTAAATTCATATCTGCTGCTGATGTAGATCATGAGCTAGATTTTATTTGATTTTTTATTTCACCTTCATTTAACCAGGTAGGCTAGTTTAGAACGATCTCATTTACAACTGCGACCTTGCCAAGATAAAGAGTTACACATGGAATAAACAAGCATAGAGTCAATAACACAATAGAAAAAAAAGTCTATATACCGTGTATGCAAATGGCGTGAGGAGTTAAGGCAATAAATAGGCCATAGGAGCGAAGTAATTACAATTTAACAGATTAACACGAGTGATAGATGAGCAGATGATGGTGTGCAAAAGAGCAGAAAAGTAAATAAAAACAATATGGGGATGAGGTAGGTAGATTGGGTGGGCTATTTACAGATGGACTATGTACAGCTGCAGCGACAGGTTAGCTGATGTTTAAAGTTAGTGAGGGAAATAAGTCTCCAGCTTCAGCGAATTAATTTTTTAAATATTTATTTATTTTTGCAATTCATTCCAGTCACTGGCAGCAGAGAACTGGAAGGAAAAGTGGCCAAAGTAGGTGTTGGCTTTCGGGATGACCAGTGAGATATACCTGCTGGAGCGCGTGCTACGGGTGGGTGTTGTCGTGACCAGTGAGCTGAGAAGGTGGAGCTTTACCTAGCATAGACTTATAGATGACCTGGAGCCAGTGGGTCTGGTGACGAATATGTAGCGAGGCCCAGCCGACTAGAGAATACAGGTTGCAGTAGAGGGTGGTATATGGGGCCTTGGTAACAAAACGGATGGCACTGTGATCGACTTCATCCAGTTTGCTGAGTAGAGTATTGGATAGTCAGTTTTACGAGGGTAAGTTTGGCGGCTTGAGTGAAGGCGGCTTTGTTGCGAAATATAAAGCTGATTCTAGATTTCATTTTAGATTGGAGATGTTTGATATAAGTCTGGAAGGAGAGTTTACAGTCTAGCCAGACACCTAGAATGTGGACAACTACAAATTCCTAAGTCAGAACCGTCCAGAGTAGTGATGCTAGTCGTGCGGGTGGGTGCGGGCAGCGAACGTTTGAAAAGCATGCATTTTGTTTTACTAGCGTTTAAGAGCAGTTGGAGGCCACGGAATGAGTGTTGTATGGCATTGAAGCTCGTTTGGAGGTTAGTTAAGTGTCCAAAGAAGGGCCAGATGTATACAGAATGGTGTCGTCTGCGTAGAGGTGGATCAGGGAATCCCCCGCAGCAAGAGCGACATCGTTGATATATACAGAGAAGAGAGTCAGTCCAAGAATTGAACCCTGTGGCACCCCCATAGAGACTGCCAGAGGTCTGGACAGCAGACCCTCCGATTTGACACACTGAACTCTATCAGAGAAGTAGTTGGTGAACCAGGCGAGGCAATCATTTGAGAAACCAAGGCTGTCGAGTCTGCCGATGAGGATGTGGTGATTGACAGAGTCGAAAGCCTTGGCCAGATCAATGAATACGGCTGCACAGTAATGTTTCTTATCGATGGCGGTTAAGATATCGTTTAGGACCTTGAGCGTGACTGAGGTGCACCCATGACCAGGTCTGAAACCAGATTGCATAGCAGAGAAGGTATGGTGAGATTCGAAATGGTCGGTAATTGTTTGTTGACTTGGCTTTCGAAGACCTTAGAAAGGCATGGTAGGATAGATATAGGTCTGTAGCAGTTTGGGTCAAGAGTGTCCCCCCCCTTTGAAGAGGGGGATGACCGCAGCTGCTTTCCAATCTTTGGGAATCTCAGACGACACGAAAGAGAGGTTGAACAGGCTAGTAATAAGGATGGCAAAAATGTTGCCAGATAATTTTAGAAAGGGTCCAGATTGTCTAGCCCGGCTGATTTGTAGGGGTCCAGATTTTGCAGCTCTTTAAGAACATCAGCTGAATGGATTTGGGAGAAGGAGAAATGGGGATGGTTTGGGCGAGTTGCTGTGGGGGGGTGCAGTGCTGTTGACCGGGGTAGGAGTAGCCAGGTGGAAAGCATGGCCAGCCGTAGAAAAATGCTTATTGAAATTCTCAATTATGGTGGATTTATCAGTGGTGACAGTGTTTCCTATCTTCAGTGCAGTGGGCAGCTGGGAGGAGGTGTTCTTATTCTCCATGGACTTTAGTGTCCCAGAACTTTTTTGAGTTAGTGTTGCAGGAAGCAAATTTCTGCTTGAAAAAGCTAGCCTTGGCTTTTCTAACTGCCTGTGTATAATGCTTTCTAGCTTCCCTGAACAGCTGCATATCACGGGGGCTGTTCGATGCTAATGCAGAACGCCATAGGATGTTTTTGTGTTGGTTAAGGGCAGTCAGGTCTGGGGAGAATCAAGGGCTATATCTGTTCCTGGTTCTAAATTTCTTGAATGGGGCATGCTTATTTAAGATGGTTAGGAAGGCATTTAAAAAATATATCCAGGCATCCTCTACTGACGGGATGAGATCAATATCCTTCCAGGATACCCCGGCCAGGTCGATTAGACTTTTTGATAATTTGTGAGATTGAGGGCATCTAGCTTAGATTCTAGGACTGCTGGGATGTTAAGCATATCCCAGTTTAGGTCACCTAACAGAACGAACTCTGAAGATGAGGGACAATCAATTCAAATATGGTGTCCAGGGCACAGCTGGGAGCTGAGGGGGTTCTATAACAAGGCGGCAACAGTGAGAGACTTAATTCTGGAGGGATTCATTTTTAGAATTAGAAGCTCAAACTGTTTGGGCGTAGCTTGCAAAGTTCTGTCATACTTTCCAGGTCTATCTCTGCAGTAGATTGCAACTCCTCCCCCTTTGGCAGTTCTATCTTGATGGAAAATGTTGTAGTTTGGTATGGAAATCTCAGAATTCAGACACGGCAAGGACATCAGGGTTGGTGGAGTGTGCTAAAGCAGTGAGTAAAACAAATGTAGGGAGGCGACTTCTGATAACATGCATGAAACCAAGGCTTTTTCGAAGTCAACAAATGAGTGCCTGGGGACACGCAGGACCTGGGTTCTGTGTGTGTGCGTGCGTGTAAATTATGTATGTCTATATAGGCACCTGAGCTGAGCAATAATAGAGACTAGGCATCTACCACACCACTCAATGTGGTCTCCGAGCATTTCGTATTATTCTGTAAGTAAATCCAAGACACTGCATTTAGTATGGATATGCAGTGGCGATTTTAGCATGTAAATCTTGGTGGGTGAACAAAAAAAAAAATGTTTTAGATGCATGACAGCAACGCCAATACAGCACTAAGCAATACACGAATTGCACTATAATGGTGACAAACGGTGCCCACAAACTGTTAGGGCCTACATAAAGCTGTCCCAGCAGCGGAGCTTTTTTTTCAGCACAATTGCTTAAATCATTATCACTGCTACACCTGGCTATCAGTGGAGCCTTGTCTGGCAGCGAAATGGTTAATTCATCCTCATTTACTGCCCTTTAACTTCTTGGATATAGGGGGCGCTCTTTTAATTTATGGATAAAAAAACGTGCCCGTTTTAAGCGCAATTTTTTTTGTCACGAAAAGATGCTCGACTATGCATATAATTGGCAGCTTTGGAAAGAAAACACTAACGTTTCCAAAACTGCAAAGATATTATCTGTGAGTGCCACAGAACTCATGCTGGAGTTGAAACTTCAACCAGGAAATGGGCAGAATTTGAGACTCTGTTTTCCATTGTCTCCTTATATGGCTGTGCATGCGCTGGGAATGAGCCTGCCCTTTCTATCGTTTCTCCAAGGTGTCTGCAGCATTGTGACGTATTTGTAGGCATATCATTGGAAGATTGGCCATAAGAGACTACATTTGCCAGGGGTCCGCCCGGTGTCCTTTGTCTAAATTGGTGCGTAATCTTCAACTGGAGGCATTTTCCATTGAGATTCAGAGGAGAACGCACACTTCTACGAACGATATATCATCCAAGAGATATGTGAAAAACACGTTGAGGATTGATTCTAAACAACGTTTACCGTGTTTCAGTCGATATTATGGAGTTCATTTTTTTATATTTTTTATTTGGTAGCCAAACCGGAATCAAGAGGTTAAAAAAACATAGCTGATATGGCTGACTTGCTTAAACAAATGTGGTTTCTACTGATAATTGAGTTGTACAAACTATGGCATAAGGGGACAACGAGCAGATAAGAGGCAATCTGTAATTTCGAGTACAACATTAATGAGCGGACGCAGTCAATATAGCTATTTGTTCAGCACTTTTGAAATGTACAGCGACAGAATTCAGAACAGGGGCCGTTCTTACAGCATTCTCCCTGTACACCAAGTCAGTACCCTAGGATAAAGGGGGCATATAAGCAGACAATGAAAGCTCTTACAATATTCAAGGATTACATTACTCTAAAATAGACTACATGGGCACCACCAAGTCAGAACAGTAGGGGGGGAAGGGACCAAATTATTAGGGTGAGGCACATGGGCTACTAACAGCTTACTACACAAAATACACGTAGTACTTTCTTAGTTACATTATACATATATCCCTGTCATATTACATAATTTATGCAGTTGCAAACAAGACATTTTTGGACTCCCCTTGTTGTGCCGTGCTCACTTGAACAGGAAGGTGGCGCGGCGGTCCTTGTGGGCAAATTTTTCATCCGTCTGGCATTTCCTGGATTTATGGTGCTTTCAAGACAATTGGGAACTCGGGGGGGAAAAAACAAGGTTGAATCATGACGTCAGTGATCTTCAGGTCGGAGCTCTAGAAAGAGGCCCGCGTTCACAACTTTGAATTCCGAGTTGAATGACCGTTCAAACATTTATTTTCCCAGTCTGAGCTTGTTTTTTCCAGAGTTCCCTGTTGTCTTGAACTCATTAAAGGCTGAGATTTCTGTTTCAGTATGATATGTTAGATAAAGGAAAAAAGACAGACACCAATGTCAGGTTCAATAGCCTTGTTTGTGCATTGTACAAATCCCTACCACTAGACTCCGTAACATCATCCTTTTCAATAGAAAGTGCAAACATAAAGGCATAACATTAAATTCTTAACAGTCAGGTCATAACAATAGAAAAAGCATTACATTTTCTTTTTTACTTCAGTTGTCATCTTCCTTTTTTTAATTTCAATTGAATTATTTAAGAAAAAATATAGATTTTAATTAACGAGGGCAAGTTAACAGTCCCTTGCTTACAGAGTAAGCCTGTCCGGTGGCTTGCACAGCCAACCCACCCGTGAGTAAGTATTGGCTCTGACAGGGGTAAGATTAGGGGCACGAGCTGGAGAACTTGGTGGGGTAGAAGCCTCACCTTCAGTTGGCCCATGTCTCAATTCTGCACCCCTTACCCTTAGGCCTGGACTGTGATCCAGCTCATCTAGGTGAGTGTATGGCGTGTTCTGGTTTGTCTGCTCTGCTATGCGCAGATCCACCCGATTGCGACGATAGAGGGAGCCACCAACATCCACCAGGTAAGAACGTGGTGCAACTCTCTGCAGGCATGTGCCCAGCCTCAAGTCCTGTGTGGTCTCCCGGCAGCGGTTTCATCCTTATCGTTTTACCCACCTCCAGCTCTGGTAGGTCTCGAGCAGTCCGGTCGTAGAAGCACTTAGCGAGCTGCTTTCTGTGACGCAGTTTATCCGTGATGCCAACCATGACGCAGGGCTCAAGTAGCTTGTTAGCTACGGGGATGGTAGTCTTCAGATGTCTGGACAGAAGGCGTTGTGCTGGGCTGCTGTCCATGTTTTCGATGGGTGTGTTCCTCCACTGTAAGATCGCTTTCCATGGGTCGTTGCTGTCGCGCAAGGCCCTGCTTAACAGGTTTTTTGCAATCTTGACAGCTGATTCTGCCTTGCCATTTGCTTTTGGGTGTCTTGGAGAGGTGGTCAAACTCCCATTCTGAGGCGAAACGCTTGAACTGTGCAGTGAATTGTGGGCCATTGTCCGTGATTACCTTGTCAGGCTGACCTTGCCTTGCAAACTGCGCCTTGCATCGCTTTATGACTGTCTCTGCAGACAAGTCAGGGAGCAGTTAAATTTCACAAAAGTCAGAGTAGTGAACAACGATGAGAAGAAAGTCCTTTTGTCTGTGGCTGAATAAGTCCATGCTGACGATTTGCCAGGCCCTTGTGGGCAGTTCGTGTGACATCATGGTTTCCTTTTGCTGTTCATGAGCGTACACGTTGCATGTGGTACAGTTGCTGACAAAGTCTTTAATTTCTGCTTGCATGTTTGGCCAGTATAATGTTTCACGAGCCTGGCGGTAGCATGCATCACCTCCAACGTGACTGGAGTATATGCGGGTAAGCATCTCTGGACGTTTGCTCTCGAGGCAAACGCAACGGGCTGGCCTTCCTGCATAAGGCAGCATCCAAGTCCCCTTTGGCTGGAGTCGCTCTGGATTGTGACAGGCTTCATGACGTCGTAGTAGCGCAACACTGGCATGGATGAAGCCAGAGATTTCATCTCCTGCACTGCGGACTCGTGCTTGGGTAGCCAGTGCCATGGTGTGTCTTTGTCCAGCAACCGGCGCAGAGGCTCACAGACTGCTGATAGGTGTGGCATGAACTTTGCAAGATAGTTTGCAAAGCCGATGAGACGCTGTACTCCTTTTGCATCAGATGGGTTTGGCATGTCGAGGATCGCTCTGACCTTGTCTGGGTCCGGCTCCAGACCTTTTGCCGAGAGAATGTGGCCATGGAAGTGGACGTCTTTCACCTTGAACTGCAGCTTCTTCAGGCCAAGGCGAAGCTTAACTGATCGGCAGTGCTCCATCAGTGCCAGGAGCTTCACATCGTGGTCGCGTACTGCTTCTTCGTCTGTGTCACCACAGCCTATGATCAGGACATCATCGGCGATGGGTTCAGTGCCCTTGAGCCCAGCCAGTAACTCGTGCTGCATACGTTGGTATATCTCAGGCGCCACTGAGACACCAAACGGGAGCTTGAGCCAGCGTTTCCGACCCCAGGGGGTCCAGAAGGTAGTCATGAGGCTGCTTTCTTCATCCAGCTTGCATTGAAGGAATGCATCTCGGGCATCCACCAAGGTGAAAATCCTGGCCTTGGGAAGCTTATAGAGGACATCCTCTAGTGTCGGCATGATGTAGTGGGATCGTTTCAGTGCTTGGTTCAGGTGCTTTGGGTCGCTGCAGACCCTCAGCTTCTCTGTTTTTTTTCACTATGACCATATTGCTGATCCAGTCAGTTGGTTCAGTCACAGATGTCATGTGGCCATCGGCCTCATACTTGTCAAGCTGGGCCTTCACAGCCACTTTCATTGCAATGGGCACATTGGACTGGAGTGATGCTCTCATCCACTTCAAAGTGTACCTCCCCAGGCACATATTCAACAGGCATGTTGAATACATCGTCATATCTGCTAAGTAGTTGTTCTTTGGACAGGGGTCCATGCTGGACATGATCCACAATGTGCAGGTCATTTGGTACAGTGAACTACATCAGTCCCAGGCGTTCGCATGTAGAGCCTGAGAGGAGAGGATGTTGACTGGTTTTTACAATCTCAAACTCCAGCTTGTGTTTGCGTCCCCGAATAACACATTCGGTCTCAAAGGTGCCCATAGAGCTCATTAGCTCTCCTGAGTAGAGCTTTAGTCTAGTATCGCTGGGCAATAGATGTGTCAGGTGCCAGATTGATTTTGTCTTTGTAGCTCATTACGTTGCATGTAGCACCAAAATCCAGTTGACATTGTTGTTGCTTGTTGTGTAATCATAGTGTCACAAACCATTTCTTCCCTCGAGTGTACAGCCCCAATGGATTCATGCATGTAAATGTCACTTTTCAGCTCTAAACATTGAGTGACATCATCAACAGTGAATCTTGCCCTCACTCACCCTTCTTTTGCTTTTGAGACACACTTTTGCAAAATGATTATTAGTTCCACAAGCTCTGCATTGTTTTCCGTAGGCAGGGCAGTCCTCTTTGCCACGCGTGTGTCTATTCCCACAGTATTTACATGCTACGGGGCTCTCTGTGTTCACCGTTCGTGGTGAATTGCTCTGCCTCGATTGGTTTAGTCTGAATGTCTGCCTAGCAACAGCGTGAACAGTATCAACGTCGGAGCGTGGGGTTTCGATTTCCATTGCTCTCATTCTCATGTCAGTGACTTCAGCAGTGCGGCACATTTCGATGGCAGTTAATGTTAAGTCTCTCTCTCTCAGACGCCGGCGCGTATCCTCATTTGCAATTCCCAGCACTATTTTGCCACGAATCAATTCATCTTTCAATCCCCAGTATTCACAAGTAGCGGATCTTTCTCTCAAACGTGTTACAAAGATGTGTACTGACTCACTCTCTTCCTGTTTACAGCTTCCGAAAACGAACCGCTCATAAATGACGTTCCTGGTGGGTTTGAAGTAATTCTCCAATGCAATCCAATATAGCCTTTGCATCACACTGTTGTCGTGCTGTGAGGGTGAGATTGTGCCGGTAGATATGCCTGCATTCGCTGCCCATTAAACTCCTCAGAGTTGCAGCTTGTACCTCGTTGGGTTTCTCATGTAGGCCGGTCGCCAGCGCATAGTCCTCGAATTCATCCCTGAAGTTGTCCCAATTAGTATTCCAGTCCCCCGTGAGAACCATGGGATTTGGTGGCGGAATGTTCGCTGACATAGCAATGGAATAGGAGATATCTTTGCCTTCAGCCATCGAGGTAACATTAGGTAGTGATGCTAGATTGCCAGCTAACAACGAGTTGATCCGTGTTGTGACTGTAGAGAAATGCTAATTCTTATGTAGGTGACCAAACTATTGTTAAGGGGGGGCTACAACTCAGAGCTGAGCCTGTGGGGTCCCCTACAGGATAGCTCCCGCATTACACTAATGGCCAAAACCAGCGCACACACACATGATCTCCGTTGTCTCTGAACGTTGAATGCCCGAAGAGGATTCTACGATGACGGACAGACTACTGAGCCAATGGCGGAAGACTACAGACTACACCCCAGCTGAACCAATCCAAAGATCCGATCTTCCAGAATCAACCTACTTTCTTTTCTATATAATAGTGGTGTACTGATTGTAACGGCCTCTTCTTCGTCTGCGCTTCCATACGAACCAGCGGGAGAGCCGTAATTACGCTGTTCTAGATATCTTCACTCTGAATAAACTGTAGCTTGTCATACAATTTACCACACATATCCAATTGCTAACATGACTAGCAGTAGGAAACGGCGTGTGTTCGCATATGGAACGTAACTGCGCCTATACTGTACTTAGCTACAGAAATAACAAACGTGTGTTTTCCGAGCCACTTCAGATACCATGTTTCAGTATATGTTAGATAAAGGAATAAAGACAGACACCAATGTCAGGTTCAATAGCCTTGTTTGTGCATTGTACAAATCCCTACAACTGGAGTCCGGGGAACAGTCCGGCTAGTCGATTACCTATCCACTAGACTCCGTAACAATTTCCAAGTTTCCAGTTTTGAATGTGGCAGAAGGCATGCTGGATTGACAGCATGGCCAATATATTCAAACTTTTCTGGCCCATGGTGTTTAATGTTTATCCTTTTAAGCTTGGAATAGAGACCCTTAAACCCAGACTTGGACCACACACCCTCTCCACTGAATAGGAGGCTAATGATTGCTTTGCAATGCTTGCAGTTAACTACTGATTCCTTCCAAACCACTCATTGTTGAATTTGCAATTTCCAACTTGTTGTGTAATGTTTATGGTCGATGAGCAGAAATACATTTTATCTATAATTTCTCTTCATATGACAAGGATTGAAAAGGATTTGCCAGCAGACTGTCACCGTGATTCATGAAGATGACTGCTTGTCTAGCTTGCTAGCTAAAATTTTGAAAGTATGATGTTGACATGATCAGTCAAATCAAATCTACGGTAGATATAACGTGATTTAACAATTTCTGTGGCCAACGACCTTACGCCTTCTTGGATGGGCACTTCTAATGTAACTTTGGCAGCACCCATGGGACTTGAATTTGAGGTCTCGATGTATATTTTGCGGTGTCCCAATGAGTGACAGAACATTGAGCCAATCACTGCACAACTAGAATACATTACCAACCCCTAAGCTCTGTATTTTCCAATGGCTGTCCCACCACCACAGAAAGCAATGAGCTATGCTGAAACACCTGCATTTTGAAGCTGCCTTACTCAAGAAAGCAAAAAAAGAGACCATGTTTGTATGCGGATTTATTCACATTTTTTTTTTTTATGTTATTTTTTACATTGTTTGCAAACTGATATGTGACACGTATTAATGGCAAAATAACATGCTAAACAGGCTCTGCCCCACCTGATCTGAATGACGGGTCACCACTGATATGTTACGTTTCCTAATGTGTGTATTCATTTGTGGATGTCCATTATACATTCCGATTGATATGTTACGAATTGCAGATTTTAATTTAGAATGGGAAATAAATCTTAGTGCATCGATTTACATCGAATCAAACCATTCTCTAATCAAACCGCATCGAATTGTTTCAAATGACAACGTAATTCCTGTATCATATCGCAGACCAAGTATCTAGATACGTATCGAATGGAATAAATGCACACCCCTAATATTTTGATTTAGCTGACGAACACTTGCCGCGAATATAGAAAAATAATTTGGGAAATATTTTTCACCCTAAATTTAAGTAATCATTTAGAAGTGGATGAAAGCAATGTACAGCAGTACAACAGAGGTAATCTTTATCTAACATGTTTTATATGCAAATTAATTTTCTCTTTGCAGACCGATGGCAACTTTGTGCTCTACGGATGGGGTCGTGTTGTCTGGGCATCAAACACTGAACAAAGATGCTCAGAGGCTCATCCTCCAACAGGATGGCAACCTGGTCATCTACACCACACAGGACCATCCCATTTGGGCAAGTAACACCGGCCGTTACAACAATACACAAAGAGGCCACCTCACCCTCACTGACGAAGGTACCCTGGAGCTCTACAGAGACCAAGAGATGATCTGGACATCGTAACATCGACCGGCCCAACAATGCACAGAGGCCACCTCACCCTCACTGACGAAGGTACCCTGGAGCTCTACAGAGACCAAGAGATGATCTGGACATCGTAACATCGACCGGCCCAACAATGCACAAAGAGGCCACCTCACCCTCACTGACGAAGGTACCCTGGAGCTCTACAGAGACCAAGAGATGATCTGGACATCGTAACATCGACCGGCCCAACAATGCACAAAGAGGCCACCTCACCCTCACTGACGAAGGTGCCCTACAGTCCCAGAAATGTGGTCTGGTGCTCTCGTGAGGACACTAGTAATGAGGCAGAGTAACATCTTCACTTTACCATACCTGTCTACATCTACCACTAAACTGTATTCAAAAGCCTTGAGGCTTTTTGACCATTTGATTTGGTCAAATAAAAATGTATTGACTTAAAGTAGTAGTTTGTTGTAATTAAGTGCATTGTGTCAGATACTCTCTATATTCAAAAGACAAACATCACTAACTTTTCATGAAGATAATAGCTTTATTGGCTCATAAAAGAGAACATGAGATCTGACTGTTTTTCATGTATATTTTTATTATGAAAGACACTATCATGCATCACAACAGAATAATTTATGGAGGGACACATACACAACTGCAATGTTATAATCCATGTATGAGTCTGTATTGGCGTTTGTCCCATAGAGAATGCTAGTGGCCTTGATGTCGCATGGGCAGCACCATCGAGGGCTTCCACCATTTTAAAGTGGTCAAAGAATCCCGTAGGGATTCCTATGGGTTGTAGCCTCAATGGCGCTGCCCATGCTGTCACAGATATGAGTCCTATCTCTATTGGTGTGTGGGCCCATGTGTGATGTTACAGGAAGGCACACAGTCTCTCCAGTACAGAAGGGTTTCTGTTGCTGAGGAAGATCAGTTCTTTCTTCCCTTCCTCTGTCTGACCTTATGGAGAGAAATCTCTCAATCAGTTCAACATGTCATAATCTAAACCATCACAAACAGTGGTGAAAGTGAACATCTCTTACTGTGTGGATGTTGTAGCCAGTGGCGGTCCAGGTAGTAGAGGTAACAGCTCTCAAACTCCTTCTCACTGTAGAGGGAGACTGGTACTGGGATAAACGGGTCCATGCTGTCAAAGCCCTCCTGTAGGAACAACACAGAGGATGAGGATAGATGTTTTTAATAGGTGAACTTCTGTTTCTATTTCACTGATGCATATAAACACATCAGAAGGGTCTTGTCCAAAAACATCTAGATCATTCCCTTGTTAGCCCAGATCAATAGACACCAAGGGTTAGAGGTAGTTTTTGGACTGGACATATAACATTAACCAGGATGTAATCATGACTCCTGACCTCTCCCAGCAGTTCCTGGGGCAGGTAGGCAGAGCTTGGAGCGTAGAGAGATCCTGTCTGAGACAGAGTCGCGATGACCGCCCCTCCACACTGAGGAGAGAGAGGGACAGAGGTGTAAATCACAATCATGTAATTTTCTAATGTCTATTAGACAGAGGATAACCACCATGCAGTTCTCACCCAGTCATTGTTGATCATCTTCCTCAAGTTATGAACCAATGTCAACTCCTCTGGAGCCACCTGGCAGAGAGGAGAGACACAGAAAAAGTAGAGAGAAGGGAAAAGTGACAGGGGAGATAAAGGTCAGTCAAGTAAGCAATCTTTACACAGAAATTACAAAGACAAAAATGGAAGCAATAGAAATCAACTTTTTTTTATAGATCCACAGTGAGGTGAATGAATGTATTAGTACAGGGCTCTTGTCTTCCTTCTTAAGCGTGGTCCTTCCCCAGAGGCCGTTGACTCCATCAACAGCCACAGCCAGCCTGAAGCCCCCCTCTGTCCCCCCAGCCTGTAGCCTCAGCTCCTTTAGAACTGCCCCCACCACATCACTGCTGCTCTTCACACGAGACACTCCCTGGGGTGAAAAACACAGCTTAACAATGATACGTGGTATGAGATTCTTAAGAGAAGTGCACTGAACCAATTATGTTTCAGAACTGGAGCCCAGACGCAAGGCGTCCACATGATTCCCAGCCAAACCAGTTCGGAACAGTTTGTGCATATATTATGACTACATTGATGTGTGTTCATTTTTTTCTGGAGGCAAGCCGAAGTCGGTAGCTGAACTCTACACCCCTTCGTAGGGATTCTGCAATAAAGTCTTTGTTGTCATTCAACAAGAGATTACTTGTTTTCATGCACATTTTTTAATTGAAAAATACTGCACAATACATCTTAGTTAAATGTAAAATTGCATGACTAAGATCTCCTTGGCAAAAACGTCATAACAGATTAAGTTATTTTAGATTAATTCTGACTACGGCATCTTAAAAATGGACAAACAGCACTATTAACATTTTTCAAGTGAAGGTCTTTTAAGGGAGCATGCGAGCACACTCGTTCGGTTCGCCTAGCCAAGTTCGGCCAAACTGAAGGATGCTAACGTCTTAATAAAGGGCACGTTGACACTGGACTCACCATGTCCACCAGCTCCCCTAGTGGCCGTCCCTCCTCAGTGCTTTCTCTCTTAGTCCACACGTACCGCTGCCTCAACTTGATCTAAAACAACAAGGGGAGACAGTCACAAATACAGGATGCCTCAAGGAGTAAAAATATGCTTAACAACTGTGTGCAATAGTATTTAAAATGACATCTCTGTACCCCACACACACAATTATCAGTAAGTCAAACAATGAATTTCAAGCACAGATTCAACCAAAGGCCAGGGAGCTTTTCCTATGGTTCACAAAGGGCACCTATTGGTAGTTGAGTAAATATACAAATAAAACAGACATTGAATATCCCTTTGAGTATGGTGGAGCTATTATTGATGCACCATCCAAAGTGTCAAATTAAACCCACAACGATACAGGCGGCAATCCTAACGTAGTTTCCAGAGAGGCAGGATCCGCTCAGGGATTTCACCATGAGGCGAATCGTGATTTAAATCAAGTTTGAGTTTAAAGGCTGTGATAGGAGATAAAAGAGGATGGATCAACATAGTAGTTATTTCACAATACTAACATAATTGATAGAGTGAAAAGAAGGAAGCCATCCTGTTTGCAATAAGGCACTAAAGTAATACTGAAAAAAATGTGGTATGAATTTAACTTTTTGTCCTGAATACAAAGTGTTATGTTTGGGGTAAATCCAACACAACAAACACATCACTGAGTATCATGTCATATTTTCAAGAATGGTGGGGGCTGCATCATGTTATGGGTATACTTGTCATCGGCAAGGCCTCTGGAGTTTTTTTAGGATAAAAAGAAACCGACACTGGGAAGCAAACAAAGCCAAATATACACTGGAATTGCTTACCAAGATGACATTGAATGTTCCTGAGTGGCCTAGTTAAACATTTTTAAAGAATAGGCAAATAGTGTACAATCCAGGTATGCAAAGCTCTGAGACTTACCCAGAAAGACTGACATGTATTAACTCAAATCAAAATCACTTTTTTTCCCCCCCATGAATTAAACAAAATAAAATGTTTCTTCCACTTTGAGAACTTGTGTAGATCGTTGACAAAAAACAACAATTAAATCATTTTAAATCCGGCTTTGTAACAACAAAATGTGGAAAAAGTCTAGGTGTGTGAATAGTTTCTGAAGGCACTGTATCTTACTTCTAATGTTAGGATTAGGGGATGGTAAACTGATCCTAGATTTGTTCCTACAGGCAACACATACAGTGCCAGTCAAAAGTTCGGACACACCTACTCATTCCAGGGTTTCTTTCTTCCTTTCTTTCTTTTACTATTTTCCACATTGTAGAATAATAGTGAAGACATCAAAACTATGTAATAACATATGGAATCATATAGTAACCCAAAAAGTGATTACAGCTTTTTGGGTTTGTACGACGTGCAAAGCCTTGACAGCTCTGCACACCGTGTGTCCAAACTTTTGACAGGCACTGTACCTGGCGCCCACTATCTATCTGAGGAGGAGGGGCTACCTTGGAGAGGAAGTGTTCATTGGTGGTTCTGAAGTTGCGTAGCCAGTTGGAGGCCTGTATTGGCTGGTCAAAGCGGGAGGCGTGGTAGGAGGAGGGCAACAGCTCCTTACAGTTCTTCACCCAAAGGTGGGCTATGGAGGAGATTATTATCACAATCATTATTATCATCATCATCATCATCATCATTATTTTGTGTGTCTGTGTGTATGCCATGTCGGGGTGTGTGTGTGTGTGTGTTACTCACCATCTGGTATGTGTAGTACTAGCCATCCCTGTTTGGAGCAGTAGTGGACAGCATGACAGAGAGACATCGTTTTCCCACTGCCCTTCACCCCATCTACACAACCAGTCAAGGTCAACACCAACATAATTCAACACAATACAGGTAGACAACACAGGTCATAGAGAGGTACGGGGATGACTGTGTGTGTACAGTCGTGGCCAAAAGTTGAGAATGACACATTAA
The DNA here is from genome assembly GCF_002021735.2 of Oncorhynchus kisutch. Taxonomy (NCBI): domain Eukaryota; kingdom Metazoa; phylum Chordata; class Actinopteri; order Salmoniformes; family Salmonidae; genus Oncorhynchus; species Oncorhynchus kisutch. Next base: position 3,549,588 of record NC_034175.2, on the reverse strand, counting down.
TTTCCACAAAGTTTGCATGATGGCAATTTGCATATACTCCAGAATGTTATGAAGAGTGATCAGATGAACTGCAATTAATTGCAAAGTCCCTCTTTGCCATGCAAATGAACTGAATTCCCCCCAAAAACATTTCCACTGCATTTCAGCCCTGCCACAAAAGGACCAGCTGACATCATGTTAGTGATTCTCTCGTTAACACAGGTGTGAGTGTTGACGAGGACAAGGCTGGAGATCACTCTGTCATGTTGATTGAGTTTTTTTTTTAATGTTATTTTTTACATTGTTTGCAAACTGATATGTGACACGTATTAATGGCAAAATAACATGCTAAACAGGCTCTGCCCCACCTGATCTGAATGACGGGTCACCACTGATATGTTACGTTTCCTAATGTGTGTATTCATTTGTGGATGTCCATTATACATTCCGATTGATATGTTACGAATTGCAGATTTTAATTTAGAATGGGAAATAAATCTTAGTGCATCGATTTACATCGAATCAAACCATTCTCTAATCAAACCGCATCGAATTGTTTCAAATGACAACGTAATTCCTGTATCATATCGCAGACCAAGTATCTAGATACGTATCGAATGGAATAAATGCACACCCCTAATATTTTGATTTAGCTGACGAACACTTGCCGCGAATATAGAAAAATAATTTGGGAAATATTTTTCACCCTAAATTTAAGTAATCATTTAGAAGTGGATGAAAGCAATGTACAGCAGTACAACAGAGGTAATCTTTATCTAACATGTTTTATATGCAAATTAATTTTCTCTTTGCAGACCGATGGCAACTTTGTGCTCTACGGATGGGGTCGTGTTGTCTGGGCATCAAACACTGAACAAAGATGCTCAGAGGCTCATCCTCCAACAGGATGGCAACCTGGTCATCTACACCACACAGGACCATCCCATTTGGGCAAGTAACACCGGCCGTTACAACAATACACAAAGAGGCCACCTCACCCTCACTGACGAAGGTACCCTGGAGCTCTACAGAGACCAAGAGATGATCTGGACATCGTAACATCGACCGGCCCAACAATGCACAGAGGCCACCTCACCCTCACTGACGAAGGTACCCTGGAGCTCTACAGAGACCAAGAGATGATCTGGACATCGTAACATCGACCGGCCCAACAATGCACAAAGAGGCCACCTCACCCTCACTGACGAAGGTACCCTGGAGCTCTACAGAGACCAAGAGATGATCTGGACATCGTAACATCGACCGGCCCAACAATGCACAAAGAGGCCACCTCACCCTCACTGACGAAGGTGCCCTACAGTCCCAGAAATGTGGTCTGGTGCTCTCGTGAGGACACTAGTAATGAGGCAGAGTAACATCTTCACTTTACCATACCTGTCTACATCTACCACTAAACTGTATTCAAAAGCCTTGAGGCTTTTTGACCATTTGATTTGGTCAAATAAAAATGTATTGACTTAAAGTAGTAGTTTGTTGTAATTAAGTGCATTGTGTCAGATACTCTCTATATTCAAAAGACAAACATCACTAACTTTTCATGAAGATAATAGCTTTATTGGCTCATAAAAGAGAACATGAGATCTGACTGTTTTTCATGTATATTTTTATTATGAAAGACACTATCATGCATCACAACAGAATAATTTATGGAGGGACACATACACAACTGCAATGTTATAATCCATGTATGAGTCTGTATTGGCGTTTGTCCCATAGAGAATGCTAGTGGCCTTGATGTCGCATGGGCAGCACCATCGAGGGCTTCCACCATTTTAAAGTGGTCAAAGAATCCCGTAGGGATTCCTATGGGTTGTAGCCTCAATGGCGCTGCCCATGCTGTCACAGATATGAGTCCTATCTCTATTGGTGTGTGGGCCCATGTGTGATGTTACAGGAAGGCACACAGTCTCTCCAGTACAGAAGGGTTTCTGTTGCTGAGGAAGATCAGTTCTTTCTTCCCTTCCTCTGTCTGACCTTATGGAGAGAAATCTCTCAATCAGTTCAACATGTCATAATCTAAACCATCACAAACAGTGGTGAAAGTGAACATCTCTTACTGTGTGGGTGTTGTAGCCAGTGGCGGTCCAGGTAGTAGAGGTAACAGCTCTCAAACTCCTTCTCACTGTAGAGGGAGACTGGTACTGGGATAAACGGGTCCATGCTGTCAAAGCCCTCCTGTAGGAACAACACAGAGGATGAGGATAGATGTTTTTAATAGGTGAACTTCTGTTTCTATTTCACTGATGCATATAAACACATCAGAAGGGTCTTGTCCAAAAACATCTAGATCATTCCCTTGTTAGCCCAGATCAATAGACACCAAGGGTTAGAGGTAGTTTTTGGACTGGACATATAACATTAACCAGGATGTAATCATGACTCCTGACCTCTCCCAGCAGTTCCTGGGGCAGGTAGGCAGAGCTTGGAGCGTAGAGAGATCCTGTCTGAGACAGAGTCGCGATGACCGCCCCTCCACACTGAGGAGAGAGAGGGACAGAGGTGTAAATCACAATCATGTAATTTTCTAATGTCTATTAGACAGAGGATAACCACCATGCAGTTCTCACCCAGTCATTGTTGATCATCTTCCTCAAGTTATGAACCAATGTCAACTCCTCTGGAGCCACCTGGCAGAGAGGAGAGACACAGAAAAAGTAGAGAGAAGGGAAAAGTGACAGGGGAGATAAAGGTCAGTCAAGTAAGCAATCTTTACACAGAAATTACAAAGACAAAAATGGAAGCAATAGAAATCAACTTTTTTTTATAGATCCACAGTGAGGTGAATGAATGTATTAGTACAGGGCTCTTGTCTTCCTTCTTAAGCGTGGTCCTTCCCCAGAGGCCGTTGACTCCATCAACAGCCACAGCCAGCCTGAAGCCCCCCTCTGTCCCCCCAGCCTGTAGCCTCAGCTCCTTTAGAACTGCCCCCACCACATCACTGCTGCTCTTCACACGAGACACTCCCTGGGGTGAAAAACACAGCTTAACAATGATACGTGGTATGAGATTCTTAAGAGAAGTGCACTGAACCAATTATGTTTCAGAACTGGAGCCCAGACGCAAGGCGTCCACATGATTCCCAGCCAAACCAGTTCGGAACAGTTTGTGCATATATTATGACTACATTGATGTGTGTTCATTTTTTTCTGGAGGCAAGCCGAAGTCGGTAGCTGAACTCTACACCCCTTCGTAGGGATTCTGCAATAAAGTCTTTGTTGTCATTCAACAAGAGATTACTTGTTTTCATGCACATTTTTTAATTGAAAAATACTGCACAATACATCTTAGTTAAATGTAAAATTGCATGACTAAGATCTCCTTGGCAAAAACGTCATAACAGATTAAGTTATTTTAGATTAATTCTGACTACGGCATCTTAAAAATGGACAAACAGCACTATTAACATTTTTCAAGTGAAGGTCTTTTAAGGGAGCATGCGAGCACACTCGTTCGGTTCGCCTAGCCAAGTTCGGCCAAACTGAAGGATGCTAACGTCTTAATAAAGGGCACGTTGACACTGGACTCACCATGTCCACCAGCTCCCCTAGTGGCCGTCCCTCCTCAGTGCTTTCTCTCTTAGTCCACACGTACCGCTGCCTCAACTTGATCTAAAACAACAAGGGGAGACAGTCACAAATACAGGATGCCTCAAGGAGTAAAAATATGCTTAACAACTGTGTGCAATAGTATTTAAAATGACATCTCTGTACCCCACACACACAATTATCAGTAAGTCAAACAATGAATTTCAAGCACAGATTCAACCAAAGGCCAGGGAGCTTTTCCTATGGTTCACAAAGGGCACCTATTGGTAGTTGAGTAAATATACAAATAAAACAGACATTGAATATCCCTTTGAGTATGGTGGAGCTATTATTGATGCACCATCCAAAGTGTCAAATTAAACCCACAACGATACAGGCGGCAATCCTAACGTAGTTTCCAGAGAGGCAGGATCCGCTCAGGGATTTCACCATGAGGCGAATCGTGATTTAAATCAAGTTTGAGTTTAAAGGCTGTGATAGGAGATAAAAGAGGATGGATCAACATAGTAGTTATTTCACAATACTAACATAATTGATAGAGTGAAAAGAAGGAAGCCATCCTGTTTGCAATAAGGCACTAAAGTAATACTGAAAAAAATGTGGTATGAATTTAACTTTTTGTCCTGAATACAAAGTGTTATGTTTGGGGTAAATCCAACACAACAAACACATCACTGAGTATCATGTCATATTTTCAAGAATGGTGGGGGCTGCATCATGTTATGGGTATACTTGTCATCGGCAAGGCCTCTGGAGTTTTTTTAGGATAAAAAGAAACCGACACTGGGAAGCAAACAAAGCCAAATATACACTGGAATTGCTTACCAAGATGACATTGAATGTTCCTGAGTGGCCTAGTTAAACATTTTTAAAGAATAGGCAAATAGTGTACAATCCAGGTATGCAAAGCTCTGAGACTTACCCAGAAAGACTGACATGTATTAACTCAAATCAAAATCACTTTTTTTTCCCCCCCATGAATTAAACAAAATAAAATGTTTCTTCCACTTTGAGAACTTGTGTAGATCGTTGACAAAAAACAACAATTAAATCATTTTAAATCCGGCTTTGTAACAACAAAATGTGGAAAAAGTCTAGGTGTGTGAATAGTTTCTGAAGGCACTGTATCTTACTTCTAATGTTAGGATTAGGGGATGGTAAACTGATCCTAGATTTGTTCCTACAGGCAACACATACAGTGCCAGTCAAAAGTTCGGACACACCTACTCATTCCAGGGTTTCTTTCTTCCTTTCTTTCTTTTACTATTTTCCACATTGTAGAATAATAGTGAAGACATCAAAACTATGTAATAACATATGGAATCATATAGTAACCCAAAAAGTGATTACAGCTTTTTGGGTTTGTACGACGTGCAAAGCCTTGACAGCTCTGCACACCGTGTGTCCAAACTTTTGACAGGCACTGTACCTGGCGCCCACTATCTATCTGAGGAGGAGGGGCTACCTTGGAGAGGAAGTGTTCATTGGTGGTTCTGAAGTTGCGTAGCCAGTTGGAGGCCTGTATTGGCTGGTCAAAGCGGGAGGCGTGGTAGGAGGAGGGCAACAGCTCCTTACAGTTCTTCACCCAAAGGTGGGCTATGGAGGAGATTATTATCACAATCATTATTATCATCATCATCATCATCATCATTATTTTGTGTGTCTGTGTGTATGCCATGTCGGGGTGTGTGTGTGTGTGTGTTACTCACCATCTGGTATGTGTAGTACTAGCCATCCCTGTTTGGAGCAGTAGTGGACAGCATGACAGAGAGACATCGTTTTCCCACTGCCCTTCACCCCATCTACACAACCAGTCAAGGTCAACACCAACATAATTCAACACAATACAGGTAGACAACACAGGTCATAGAGAGGTACGGGGATGACTGTGTGTGTACAGTCGTGGCCAAAAGTTGAGAATGACACATTAATTTCCACAAAGTTTGCATGATGGCAATTTGCATATACTCCAGAATGTTATGAAGAGTGATCAGATGAACTGCAATTAATTGCAAAGTCCCTCTTTGCCATGCAAATGAACTGAATTCCCCCCAAAAACATTTCCACTGCATTTCAGCCCTGCCACAAAAGGACCAGCTGACATCATGTTAGTGATTCTCTCGTTAACACAGGTGTGAGTGTTGACGAGGACAAGGCTGGAGATCACTCTGTCATGTTGATTGAGTTCGAATAACAGATGCTTACGCATCTGCACGCACAGTGAGGCAAAGACTTTTGGAGGATGGCCTGGTGTCAAGAAGGGCAGCAAAGAAGCCACTTCTCTCCAGGAAAAACATCATGGACAGACTGATATTCTGCAAAAGGTACAGGGATTGGACTGCTGAGGACTGGGGTAAAGTCATTTTCTCTGATGAATCCCCTTTCCGATTGTTTGGGACATCTGGAAAAAAAGCTTGTCCGGAGAAGACAAGGTGAGCGCTACCATCAGTCCTGTGTCATGCCAACAGTAAAGCATCCTGAGACCATTCATGTGTGGGGTTGCTTCTCAGCCAAGGCGAGTGGGCTCACTCACAATTTTGCCTAAGAACACAGCCATGAATAAAGAATGGTACCAACACATCCTCAGAGAGCAACTTATCCCAACCACCCAGGAACTGTTTCGTGAAGAACAATGCCTTTTCCAGCATGATGGAGCACCTTGCCACAAGGCAAAAGTAATAACTAAGTTGCTCAGGGAACAAAACATTGATATTTTGGGTCCATTGCCAGGAAACTCCCCAGACCTTAATTCCATTGAGAACTTGTGGTCAATCCTCAAGAGGCAGGTGGACAAAGAAAACCCCACAAATTCTGACAAACTCCAAGCATTGATTATGCAAGAATGGGCTGCCATCAGTCAGGATGTGGCCCAGAAGTTAATTGACAGCATGCCAGGGCAGATTGCAGAGGTCTTGAAAAAGAAGGGTCAACATTGCAAATATTGACTCTTTGCATCAACTTCTGGTAATTGTCAATAAAAGCCTTTGACACTTATGAAATGCTTGTAATTATACTTCAGTATTCCATAGTAACATCTGACAAAAATATCTAAAAGACACTGAAGCAGCAAACTTTGTGGAAATTAATATCTGTGTCATTCTCAAATGTTTTGGCCACGACTGTATATTAAATGTGTAAAGGTGTGATCAGGTGTAACTGGTAGGGTAGGATACAGAGTAGGTAGCGCAGGGTGGGCTTGCTGTAGTCAGCTCTCTTCAGGTGAGATATCAGCTCCAGAGCAGGCTGCCTCACCATCACACAGCCCTCGTTAAACGACTTCACCTGGACATGGGTACAGACAGTCAGTCATACTGTAACACACACACACACACACACACACACAATACCTGTTGTTGGTATCGTGGAGGCAGGCCATGGGGGAAGACAGTGTGGAAGTGGGAGGGGGGCACAGTGTAGTACTGTCCTAGGTGCTGTTCTGACTGACAGGCCTGGGGACAGAGGGAGATGAAACATCAGTACCCTCCACACTTATTACCACATGCTACAGAATAAAGTGTGGTTGATTATTCCACCTACTGGGTCGTTCTCCTGTGTTCTGAAGATGGAGAATGTCTCCGGTCTCATCTCCATGCCAACTGCCTCCTGCTGCTGGCCACACCCACTGCCATGGAGCGGCCGCACCTGCGCTACCTGTCCGTGACATCATCACATTCCACAGGTAAGAGGTGTAGAGCGTCTATCATAGTCCAAAACGTGTACGCCTAAGCACAGCAGTGTTCTAGAATTTAGGACTGTTAGAATGAACTACAGTACAGTGAAGCTCAAAACACATTTTTACTTAGTCCAGAAAGACATCTCCAGAAGACATGTACTGTATATGTAGCGCTGACTTTTCAAAATGCATTGATCACATGGAAACTGACATCCCAATGAATCTTAAATGTTGATAAATATTCATAGCTAGCACTAGCTCAAGATGTACTCTTAAGGAGCCTAACCTCCCCGTTACTCCTTAAGGTCCAAGGACCTTCTGTTATTTTCAGTGGCTCTGGCAGCCAAAACCTCTAAACGCCAATCGATTCTCAAATGCGATACTAGAAAAATAAAGCCCTTTACATCACATCAAAATAATTTAACAACTGCAAAATATACACATATTGTACACCACAGGAGGATGGTGGCACCTTAATTGGGGAGGACAGGCTCGTGGTAATGGCTGGAGCGGAATAAGTGGAATGGTATCAAATAAATAAAACATGGTTTTAGCTCCTTTCCAGTCATTATTATGAACCGGCCTCCCCTCAGCGGCCTCCACTGCTGTATATTTTTATTTAACCAGTTAGGCTAGTTGAGAAGAAGTTCTCATTTTCAACTGTGACCTGGCCAAGATAAAGCCAAGCAGTGCGACAAACAACAGAGTTACATATGGAATAAACAAACATGCAGTCAATAATATATAAAAAGTATATATACAGTGTGTGGAAATTAGGTAGGATAAGGGAGGTAAGGCAATAAATAGGCTATAGTGGAGAAATCATTACAATATAGCAATTAAACACTGGAGTGATAAATGTGCAGAAAATTAGTGTGCAAGTAGAGATACTGGGGTGCAAAGGAGCAAAATAAATAACAGTATGGGGGATGAGGTAGTTGGATGAGCTATTTACAGATGGGCTATATACAGGTACAGTGATCTGCTCTGATAGCTGGTGCTTAAAGTTAGTGAGGGAGATATGGGTCTCCAGCTTCAGTGATTTTTGCAGTTCATTCCAGTCATTGGCAGCAGAGAACTGTAACTCTATGCAAACTGGAAACCACATATCCTGAGGCTGCATTCATTGCAGCTGGGGATTTTAACAAGGCTAATCTGAAAAGACTCCCTAAATTTTATCAGCATATCGATTGCGCAACCAAGGCTGGTAAAACCCTGGATCATTGTTATTCTAACTTCTGCGATGCATATAAGGCCCTCCCCCGCCCTCCTTTCGGAAAAGCTGACCACGACTCCATTTCGTTGCTCCCTGCCTACAGACAGAAACTAAAACAAGAAGCTCCCGCGCTCAGGTCTGTTCAATGCTGGTCCGACAAATCTGATTCCACGCTTCAAGACTGCTTCGATCACGTGGATTGGGATATGTTCCGTATTGCGTCCAACAACAACATTGACGAATACGCTGATTCGGTGAGCGAGTTCATTAGAAAGTGCATTGACGATGTCGTACCCATAGCAACGATTAAAACATTCCCAAAAAAGAAACCGTGGATTGATGTCAGCATTCGCGTGAAACTGAAAGCGCGAACCACTGCTTTTAACCAGGGCAAGGTGACCGGAAACATGACCGAATACAAACAGTGTAGCTATTCCCTCCACAAGGCAATCAAACAAGCTAAGCGCCAGTATAGAGTCAAAGTAGAGTCGCAATTCAACGGCTCAGACACAAGAGGTATGTGGCAGGGTCTACAGTCAATCACGGATTATAAAAAGAAAAGCAGCCATGTCGCAGACCAGGATGTCTTGCTCCCAGACAGACTAAATCATTTTTTTGCCTGCTTTGAGGACAATACAGTGCTACTGACACGGCCCGCAACCAAAACCTGCGGACTCTCCTTCACTGCAGCCGATGTGAGTTAAACATCAAACGTGTTAACCCTCGCAAGGCTGCAGGACCAGACGGCATCCCCAGCCACGTCCTAATGGCATGCGCAGACCAGCTGGCCGGTGTGTTTACGGACATATTCAATCAATCCTTATCCCAGTCTGCTGTTCCCACATGCTTCAAGAGGGCCACTATTGTCCCTGTTCCCCAAAAAGCTAATGTAACTGAACTAAACGACTACGGCCCCGTAGCACTCACTTCAGTTATCATGAAGTGCTTTGAGAGACTAGTCAAGGACCATATCACCTCCACCCTACCTGACACCCTAGACCCACTCCAATTTGCTTACCGCCCAAATAGGTCCACAGACGACGCAATCGCAACCACACTGCCCTAACCCATCTGGACAAGAGGAATACCTATGTGAGAATGCTGTTCATCGACTACAGCTCAGCATTTAACACCATAGTACCCTCCAAACTCGTCATCAAGCTCGAGACCCTGCGCAACTGGGTACTGGACTTCCTGACGGGCCGCCCCCAGGTGGTGAGGGTAGGTCACATCTCCACCCTGCTGATCCTCAACACTGGGACCCCACAAGGGTGCGCTCTGAGACCTCTCCTGTACTCCCTGTTCACCCACGACTGTGTGGCCATGCACGCCTCCAACTCAATCATCAAGTTTGCGGACGACACTACAGTGGTATGCTGGATTACCAACAACGACGAGACGGCCTACAGGGAGGTGGTGAGGGCCCTCGAAGTGTGGTGTCAGGAAAATAACCTCACACTCAACGTCAACAAAACAAAAGGAGATGATTGTGGACTTCAGGAAACAGCAGAGGGAACACCCCCCTATCCACATCGAAGGGACAGTAGTGGAGAGGTTAGTAAGTTAAGTTCCTCTGCGTACCCATCACGGACAAACTGAGTTAGTCCACCCACACAGACAGCGTCGTGAAGAAGGCGCAGCAGCGCCTCTTCAACCTCAGGAGGCTGAAGAAATTCAGCTTGTCACCAAAAGCACACAAACTTCTACAGATGCACAATCGAGAGCATCCTGTCGAGCTGTATAACCGCCTGGTACGGCAACTGCTCCGCCCACAACCGTAAGGCTCTCCAGTGGGTAGTGAGGTCTGCACAACGCATCACCGGGGGCAAACTACCTTCCCTCCAGGACACCTAAACCACCTGATGTCACAGGAAGGCCATAAAGATCATCAAGGACAACAACCACCCGAGCCACTGCCTGTTCACCCCGCTATCATCCAGAAGGCGAGGTCAGTACAGGTGCATCAAAGCAGGGACCGAGAGACTGAAAAACAGCTTCTATCTCAAGGCCATCAGACTGTTAAACAGCCACCACTAACATTGAGTGGCTGCTGCCAACACACTGACTCAACTACAGCCACTTTAATAATGGAAATTGATGTAAAATATATCACTAACCACTTTAAACAATGCTACTTAATATAATGTTTACATACCCTACATTACTCATCTCATACAGTCAGCCACCAATTGTGCAAGTTCTCCCACTTAAAAAGATGGGAGTGGTCTGTAATTTTCATCATAGGTACACTTGAACTATGACAGACAAAATTAGAAAAAAAATCCAGAAAATCACATTGTAGGGATTTTTAATGAATTTATTTGCAAATTATGGTGGAAAATAAGTATTTGGTCACCTACAAACAAGCAAGATTTCTGGCTCTCACAGACCTGTAACAACTTCTTTAAAAGGTTCCTCTGTCCTCCACTCGTTACCTGTATTAATGGCACCTGTTTGAACTTGTTATCAGTATAAAAGACACCTGTCCACAACCTCAAACAGTCACACTCCAAACTCCACTATGGCCAAGACCAAAGAGCTGTCAAAGGACACCAGAAACAAAATTGTAGACCTGCACCAGGCTGGGAAGACTGAATCTGCAATGGGTAAGCAGCTTGGTTTGAAGAAATCAACTGTGGGAGCAATTATTAGGAAATGGAAGACATACAAGACCACTGATAATCTCCCCCGATCTGGGGCTCCACGCAAGATCTCACCCCATGGGGTCAAAATGATCACAAGAACAGTGAGCAAAAATCCCAGAACCACACGGGGCGACCTAGTGAATGACCTGCAGAGAGCTGGGACCAAAGTAACAAAGCCTACCATCAGGAACACACTACGCCGCCAGGGACTCAAATCCTGCAGTGCCAGACGTGTCCCCCTGCTTAAGCCAGTACATGTCCAGGCCCGTCTGAAGTTCGCTAGAGAGCATTTGGATGATCCAGAAGAAGATTGAGAGCATGTCATATGGTCAGATGAAACCAAAATACAACTTTTTGGTAAAAACTCAACTCGTCGTGTTTGGATGACAAAGAATGCGGAGTTGCATCCAAACACCACCATACCTACTGTGAAGCATGGGGGTGGAAACATCATGCTTTGGGGCTGTTATTCCGCAAAGGCACCAGGACGACTGATCCGTGTAAAGGAAAGAATCAATGGGGCCATGTATCGTGAGATTTTGAGTGAAAACCTCCGTCCATCAGCAAGGGCATTGAAGATGAAACGTGGCAGGGTCTTTCAGCATGACAATGATCCCAAACACACCGCCCGGGCAACGAGGGAGTGGCTTCGTAAGAAGCATTTCAAGGTCCTGGAGTGGCCTAGCCAGTCTCTAGATCTCAACTCTAGATCTCAATTTGCATGGAGGAATGGGCCAAAATACCAGCAGTGTGTGAAAACCTTGTGAAGACTTACAGAAAACGTTTGACCTCTGTCATTGCCAACAAAGGGTATATAACAAAGTATTGAGATAAACTTTTGTTATTGACCAAATACATATTTTCCACCGTAATTTGCAAATAAATTCATTAAAATCCTACAATGTGATTTTCTGGATTTTTTTCTTCTAATATTGTCTGTCATAGTTTAAGTGTACCTATGATGAAAATTACAGACCACTCCCATCTTTTTAAGTGGAACTTGCACAATTGGTGGCCGACTAAATACTTTTTTGCCCCACTGTATATAGTACAAGTGAAGAGTTTAGCCACGATTACTCATTCAAGGCTCTTTATTTTCACTATTTTCTACATTGTAGAATGATAGTGAAGACATCAAAACTATGAAATAACACATGGAATCATGTAGCAACCAAAAAAGGTGTTACATTTTATATTTGAGATTCTTCAAAGTAGCCACCCTTTGCCTCGATGACAGCTTTGCACACTCTAGGCATTCTCCCAAACAGCTTCACCTGGAATGCTTTTCCAACAGTCTTGAAGGAGTTCCCACATATGCTGAGCACTTGTTGGCTGATTTTCCTTCACTCTGTGGTCCAACTCATCCCAAACCATCTCAAATTGGGTTGAGGCCGGGTGATTGTGTTTTGGCCAGGTCATCTGATGCAGCACTCCATCACTCTCCTTCTTGGTCAAATTGCCCTTACACAACCTGAAGGTGTGTTGGGTCATTGTCCTGTTAAAAAACAAATAATAGTCCCACTAAGCCCAAACCAGATGAGATGGCGTATCGCTGCAGAATGCTGTGGTAGGCATGCTGGTAAAGTGTGCCTTGAATTTTAAATAAATCAGACAGTGTCACCAGCAAAGCACCCCCACACCATCACACCTCCATGCTTCACGGTGGGAACCACACATGCGGAGATCATCCGTTCACCTACTGTGCATCTCACAAAGACATGGCGGATGCAACCAAACATCTCAAATTTGGAATCAGACAAAAAGGACAGATTTCTACCAGTCTAATGTCCATTGCTCGTGTTTCTTGGCAAAAGCAAGTCTTCTTCTTATTGGTGTCCTTTAGCGGTTGTTCCTTTGCAGCAATTCAACTTGGTCTTTTACCAAATAGGGTTATCTTCGGTATACCACCCCTGCCTTGTCACAACACAACTGATTGGCTCAAATGCATTAAGGAAATAAATTCCACAAATAAACTTACCACGGTATACCTCTCGATTGAAATGCATTCCAGGTGACAATGTCATGAAGCTGGTTGAGAGAATGGCAAGTGTGCAGAGCTTTTCATTGTTTTGATGTCATCACCATTATTCTACAATGTAGAAAATAGTACAAATAAAGAAAAACCCTGGAATGAGGTGGTGTGTCCAAACTTTTGACTGGTACTGTATTTTTTTATTTATTGTTTCTCGCTGATATGAAAGATAAGGAAGTGATGCAGGTTAATGTTCAGACTGAGCGTTGGGGCTCTTAACATCCCCATACAGAAGATGCCTTCGTCCAATGACTTATGTGTAATGGAAATGAGAGTTGAGTCAGCACATAACAATTAGGTATAAGGGACTATAGTATTAGTGCAAGCCTCAAGCTCTCTTCATTCTATTAATCAATCATAGACACTTACTGACAGCTGTAGCTGCTTTGTGTGATGTTTTGTTGTCTCTACCTTCTTGACAATTGCACAAATTGTTGTCTGTGCCCAAAAATGTTTGTACCATGTTTTGTGCTGCTACCACGTTGATTTGCCATGTGTTGCTGCCTTGCTATGTTGTTTTCTTAAATATCTCTTTGTGTAGTGTTGTCTCTCGTTGTGATGTGTGTTTTGTCCTATATATACACACATATATTTAATTCCCGTCCCCACAGGAAGCTTTTTTGCCTTTTTGGTAGGCCGTCATTGTAAATAAGAATTTGTTCTTAACCGACTTGCCTAGTTAAATAGAATAAATAAAGCTATGAATGTCATGGGATCTTGCACCATGGACTCACCGTTTGTCGTAATCTCAATGATAGTCTGTGAAGGGCCATGGTCTGGAACATGAATAAGTACATAAACCCAGGTCAGTTTACACAGTTACACTGGTGCCATCAGTACTATTGCAGGGGCGACCTTCACTGTAAAATAATTACTATGTTATTAGGACTAGCAATGTAATCTAAGCTCAATAGCTAGCTAACCTTGCATTAGCTAGCTAGATATCTGCTAGGAAGACACTGCACCATGCATCCTTGTTTTACAGTAACGTTACACTGCAGCAAGACTACAACAACTGTAGGTACACAACAACAATTTACCAACCAATTAATTCATTAAATTCCAAATGAAAATCCAAACAGGCAAGGTCATGTAGTTTTAGACGGTTCGGGTCTATTTTGAAAACACTGAAGAGTTTCACAATTTCGGTCGAACTGTCACGGTGCTAAATCCGTGGTAGTCGCCATTTTGGTTTGTAGACGAAGGATGTTACGTAGAGAGCTCAAATATGCGCATCGTTTGCGCAAATCCAGACGTCATCCACAGTTTTTTTTTAGAGCTAGGTGGTTTTATTTAGAACCAGTCTGATTTCTAAAAATAAAATTAAAAATCTATATATACAAAATAAATGAGAGTCTACAGTTGGATAACCGAATGGTGGGTGATGAGAATAGTTGGCCTAAAATAGATTTAAGTCAATGGACCTAGGATTTAGGCCTATAGGTTTGCAATGGTTATGACAGGAGGGGGGAAAAACCTCTATAAACATTCTCAGGATGAATCTATGCAAGATGGTCCCATAAATTTCAAAGTGGAGTATGCCGGAATGAAACCCCAAAAATATATTGTTTTCGTTAGTAAACATAATTATAGCCTTAGGCCTAATATTTGACATTCAACCACAATAATGCTCGATAGAGATCATTTTTCAAATGAAATACAATTTCTAAACAATAAAAAAAACAGTAGGCTTTGGCTGTATAGGTTTACAATCTACTGGATCTCCCATAGCGCACATCAATCACCCTTCTCTCCCTCCCTTCTCTCCCGCCTCTTGGAGCTCCTGAAAGAGTGTGCCGTGTGTTGCTTTCAGCTTGTTTGAGACTGCTGTAACCTTCTACTCAGTGCTTCTACTACGGGCGCTTTCTGCTCAGAAGCCCCCGTTTTGTGAATGGGCTTCAGTCCGCTCTGACTTCAACCGTGCCCGGGTAGCGCAAGGAACGAATTCAGATATGCAAACAGGTAACTGCTTGGGAAAGAAGGGCCAAGAGAAAGCCAGGCTTGATATGTCGTCGCCATTTTGTTAGTTTTTTTTTTATATCATTATGTATTTCTAAATCATTTAGTCTATTTTGTGAACATAAGTTTTTTAGCTACTTTTAAAAATCATTTAGATGCACATTGAACTGTTGAGGTATTTTATTATTTCGGCCAACTGCACATATAGCTTCTGAATAGATTTTCTAATGAAAGTTGCCTTTGCTAAGAGATTGCTTGTATATGTGCTCATCATTTATTACGAGTGAAGCTCGCAACGATGCAATCTAATAGAAAGCCTAGCTGTCAACAATGTTTTGGCACAGAATGACGCAGCCTCGCGGGGGGCGTTCACCGTTCTCGAGCACAGTGCACGATCTGATCAGTCTGAAGGAAACAATGTAGCCTAACTTTCCCTTTTCCTGGCTGGCTGAGAAACAGTTACAAAATAAAATAAACTAAACTGGCCCGCGAGTGATACCCCATCTCCCCCATTTTTTATTATAATAAAACATAGGATTTTGTTTATGTAAAAATAATAATAATAATAAAATGACAAGGAATTCAGCTGCACATTTGTTTAATTTAGGAAATATGTTCCCAAGTATACCACAAATAAAAAACGAGACGTCTTTTGCATGTGATCATGTCTCAATGTAATCAAGGTATGAAATTATTGTTCTTTTCAAAATCCAATCTATTATTGGTATTAGTTGTGGTGAATTTGCAGCATTTTTATAATGATGTCCCGGCCCATAACCATCGACTCCACGGTTGAATCTAGTTGCCTTCGCCTGCAGTACTGTAACTAGCTCTCCACCTAGCTGTCGAGACAAGTTACTACGGAGAATGCTGCTGTAGTGTCTTCAACCGAGCGCTATGAAAACCGCCGCGCAAATGTTGTTTTCTTCTGTATCCAGCCAGCCTATGCGTAAGGTTTCCTAGGAGGAGTAGGCCTAGCGACTTTAGTTATGTAACCAAACCAATATCTAAATACAGTGCATGATTGTTGACGGTTGTCGAGAGTATAGGACAGTATCACCAATCTCTCTTATCTTGTCTAATATAGGCTAAACGCAGTTCTGGGACGCGCACGCTCGGTAAGTAGCACGAATCTGTCTAATTTTGTAACATATCAAACCATCATGTTATGTTAGTTAGTAAGTATATGCTAGCGTGCTGTATCACAGCGTTGCAACAATATGGCATCTATCATATCATGTATTATGGGGGTGTGGGACCAGGGTTGAATTTTCCCAGAACAGACTGTGATAATATTTATTAAGCCAATGTTGCTGACACAAGTATTATACGGAAGACAGAGGACAGATGAGGGCGAGGAAAGGGGTATTGACTCATCACACACAAAAAAGACTCTATCACCATAGAGAATTGTGATAACTGACAGACATGTAATAGTTTAATGGTTCAAGCCGTTGTGCAATTATATGTTTTATTGGCAGATGTTCTATGAAATAGGCTATATGAATGACAACAACAACAATAGCACGTGTCATGTCATCACCTACGTTATGTGTGCACTGTGCGTAATGCCTACAAGCTACCATAGTTCACACGATGCATCGCCATTCGCAAAATTAACTAGTGCGTAATTTTGACATGACAGTGACACCGTGAACGCGGGTAGAGCACACAAGTGAGTCCGGTACTGGACATCCCTCCGCTCTAGATCAGCCAGCCAGTGTAGCGACCAGGGTACACAATGTACGACCCACCGACCAAGAGCCTGATGCAGCCAGTAATAACTGTGAAGAGAAGGGCAGAGAGTGTGTGTGTGTCACAACATTAGCTCTCTGAGATGCATTGGTAACGAACATGTTAAGACTCCTGGGTGGAACTGATAATATATTATTGAGAATGTAATTGTATTGGATTCATCCTTTGTGTGTGTCTCCAAAAGGTTTGATCCAATAGTTTGATATCAGACCATTTCTTACATGAATATATCACTTTTGATTTATCTTGCCTTCCAGGTCTCCTACTTGGTCATTTTGTAAATATATATTATTTTCTGTAACTACTTCTGTAACATCTCATTGATATCAAATTATTAGAGATGCACAAATTGTTTTTGCACCCATCATGTGTCATGTGCGTAATGGTCATGTGAGGTGAAATGTGCATATTTTGGGATGTGAACACTCAGTTTGTTTGACCTGACGAAGATCCGTTTCAGATGGAAACGTTGTCAATAAAGCTGTGAATTGGGAGCTTTAACAGTGTGAGGGCCTTCTTGTTCTTTACTACTGTTCTTTATTAGCCCAGCACCTATGTTTTTAAGGATGTATGACCACAAACTTTTCTCTGTGTGTGTCTCATCAGCTTGTATGGAGTAGTGGTACCACTTAGTATACTGCTATCTCAACCGATCACTATCATGTGTACTACATGACCAGAAGTATATGGACACCTGCTCGTCGAACATCTCATTCCAAAGTCATAGGCATTAATATGGAGCTGGTCACCCCCTTCCCCCACCCCCCTTTGCTGCTATAACAGCCTTCTGGAAGGCTTTACACTAGGTCATCAAAAAGAAAGGAGGACCAAGGCCTCTTCATATAATTAATTAAAATGCCTTTATTAGTATGGCATGTTCAATAGAAACAACGTTGTGTTTAGGCTGCATGGCCTTCATCAGGGAGTACAAAAAAAAGGAATACAATGTCCTCTTTTGAACAGCTTTTCCAATTAGCCCTAATTGGAAGAGGGAGTGGTTACAAAATTGATTGGACACATCTAGTAAGCAATACTATACACATTAAAAAGTGAAATACTGTAGCTATGTTATTATAAAAATACAACTCCAAGCTAGAATTATCAGAACATTAAAAGGTAGTTCTAACCTTAAATATGACTGGGAGAAGTGTCAAGAATAAGAAAGCTATATATTCCATAGTACACTAGAACACAGCAAAACATGAACAACAACAGTCTAAACAAAATGTCCACTAGATGACAGCAAATGGACCTATCACGACCCTACAGGAAGGGTGAGAAATCCATATATTCATTTTAACCAGAGTATTTAGTGGCCTGTAGTTTGTAAATCAAAAAACGTTCCCTTTGGTTTAACTGTTTAAGACGGTCCCCTTTTCTAATAGAGGCCGGAATATGATCAATACCCATAGCTTGTAGGGAGGCAGGGTTGCGATGGTGTAGGGGCTTGTAGTGCCTTGCCATGGGGTAGTCTTCATTGCCTACCCGTATGGCGTACTTGTGTTCCGCTAAGCGGTCTTGAAGGCGTCTCTTTGTCCGTCCAATGTAGAACACCTTGCACTGTGGACATTCCAATCTATAGATGACATGAGTGGTTTTACAGTTAATGAAATGCTTGATGTAATACTCCATTTAGGAAGCTGTGTCAACAAAATACTTCTTCTGAGCAATATTACTGCAATGGTTGCAATGGTTACATTTAACAGAGCCCTTGGGTTGGTGGTCAAGACAAGTTTTTTGAGAGTCACCCGGAAGATAACTGTGGACTAATTTGTCATTTAGGGTAGGACATCTCTTAAAGCTTATGACTGGTGGCTCAGGAAAGACTTGGCGTAGTAGCGTATCACTTTGGATGATTCCCCAATTCTTTTTAATGGTTATTTTAATGTTCTCTGCTTCAGTGCTGTATTTTGGAACAGAATACACTCTCTGATGCGTCAGGAGGCTCTCCCCTTCACAACAAGTTCCCTCTGTCAAGTAATCCAGCCCTTATACCGGCATCTTTCAGGACCTGAACGCTGTAGCCCTGATTCAAGAAGCGATTCTCCAATTCAGCAGATTTGACACTGTGGTCTGTTTCCTGATCGCAAACTCTGCAGACTCTTTGGAATTGGCCATATGGAATATTCTCTTTTAGCCTTCTGGGGTGAAAGCTGTCTGCCCTCAGAATGGAATTCCCATCTGTAGGCTTCCTAAAGATTGATGTGTGCAAACAACCGTTGTCATTTTTACTAATGTCGAGGTCCAAAAAATGAATGTTATCCTTGCTGTACTCCATCTGTGCAGGCCAGTCAAGTTCTTCCACACCGATCTTGACAAACTATTTCTGTATGGACACCACTTGTGTTTGGTTGCTCGGCTTGTGTTTGGTTGCTCGGCCAGGGAAACCCATTTAATGAAGCTCCTGACGAACAGTTATTGTGTTGACGTTGCTTTCAGAGGCAGTTTGGAACTCGGTAGTGAGCTTTGCAGCTGAGGACAGATGATTTTTATGTGCTACACACTTCAGCACTCGGAGGTCCCATTCTGTCAGTTTGTGTGGCCTACCACTTTGTGGCTGAGCCGTTGTTTCTCCTAGATGTACCCACTTTACAATAACAGCACTTACAGTTGACCGGGGCAGCTCGAGCAGGGCAGAAATTTTATGAATTGACTTGATGGAAAAGTGGCATCCAATGACGGTGCCACGTTGAAAGTCACTGAGCTCTTCAGTAAGGCCATTCTACTGACAATGTTTGTCTGTGGAGATTGCATGGCTGTGTGCGCAATTTTATACACCTGTCAGCAACGGATGTGGCTGAAATAGCCGAATCCCCACATTTGAAGGGGTGTCCACATACCTTTATATATATAGTGTATAATGGGATGCTCTGTCAGTAGTGTGTTGTCATAGAGATGCTAATGTACTAGTAGTTATGGCTGATAACAGTGACAGTCTGATGGAGATAGTTGGATATGAGAGGGCCATTACAATGATTTAACCCACTGCTTGTTGAGTGCTGAGGATCACAATGATAATAGTGTCAAGTCTATCCATCACTCTGACATCTGCAATAGCTGTAGACCCGCTGCTTAAAGGCAGACTGAGCGAAATGACTTTGCCACAAGCAACACCGGAGATATTGAGATGAGCAAGATGCAAGACTTCACTCTCACTCAGTCACACACAGTATCTGCGCATGTGCAGGGGTTCGCTTCACGCTGTTCACGGAGTAGTAGCCAGGGCATCGAAACAGAGAAGTTGAGCCAATGCTCAATTACAGTAGTTGTTGCGAAAATTGACTCACTATGCTGTTTATTTTCTGCATCTACGTCATATCGCTGAGTCTACTTTAAATGTTGAGATATCGTTGACTGCTGGTTAGTTATCACGACAGACACTTCCTTGGAACAGACAGACGGGTTGTTTATAGGACTGAGGGTCAAAACATTCATATTTAGTCATAGTGAATAATACGATGAGCTTTTTTTCTGTGCAGTATGTATTGGCCACACCTCTTTCCTCAGTCTATCTACATGTCGGCTACGTGTGGGCCTGCTTGTTGACTCATGGCACTTGTACTTGTGTTATCTAAACACATCATTTTGTCTATTCTATAATGCCATATTCTGAAAATTAAAGGTATTTCAACTTATCAATCTAGCCAACTTGACATTGTATTGACAAACAGGGCTAAACTATATTGTACTGTAGTATACTGTCCTCTATCTCACCATGTCTTCATGTCACTGTGACTTCCACAATATGTATTCTCTCTCTCTCTCTCTCTCTCTCTCTCTCTCTCTGTGTTTGTCTCTCTCTCTCTCTCTCTGTGTCTCTCTCTCTGTGTGTGTCTGTCTATCTATCTAGGTCAGGCCACAGTAGTGGTCACTGTAGAGGTGATCAGTACTCAGGGAGATACTGAGCTCTATATGATAATATGGTCTGACTGGAAGCCTCTTCAGAGGAGAAGGACAAGGCACTGTTGAGAGACAGATGAGTTGTTTCATAAGAGGCTCTCCATAGAGAGTAAAGAATGTACAACTGGGTGTGTTTTATTAGGAAATTACGAGTATTGAGAGAGAGAGAGAGGGAGGAATGAGACATAGGGGAATGAGACAGAGGGGATGATAGGGA
>NC_034175.2:3491875-3521046 GCF_002021735.2 Oncorhynchus kisutch | reverse complement strand
GGGAAAGGTAGCAGGATTGTAGTGTGGAGGGAAGTAGAAGTTGGTATCGAGCATGAGCCCTTAGATCTGTGATCCCTTCACGAAGGAAAGAAAGAAAGAGGAAGGAAGGAAGGAATGATGCCTTTTTAAAGGATTTGAAAAGAGTTTTCCAGTAAGTGCAGGCATTCTTGGAAAGGGCTGCTCTGTTGAGTATGATTGGTTCCCTGGGGTTTCGTTCAGTGAGGTCATCAGTGAGGTCATCATCTGAATCATCTCCTGAGTGACTTTACTGCCATCTGCTTCACACACACACACACACACACACACACACACACACACACACACACACACACACGTACACCACACACACGCACACACGTACACCACACACACACACACCATACACACGCGGCTAGGGAAATTGTGTTGCAGCATTTTCTTCAGGACTTTGGGCGGAGAGAGCGGAGGAAAGAGAGGGAGCTGACTCCAGTTGTAGGGTTTAGTAGAGTGTCGGGTTGCCAGGCTGGGTGATGCTGTGGTCAGCTGCAGTGGAGAACAGGACATTTAGCTGGTGTCTTTTGTTGTCTGTTATAAGCATTATAGTAAGTGCCATAGAGGCAGTATAGTTTCTGTGTTTTCACCTTCTTGTAAAGTACTTTACATTCGGATTGTCACTCGGTTGTTTTTCAGTAAAGCTGACAGAGACTCCTGTTGTTGTTGTTGTATTGCTGCTACTAATGTCTGATGTCAGTGAAATGACCTCTTTCTCTGTCTGTTTCTCTCTTTCACTCCATCCTTCTCAGTTCAAGTCTGACTGACTGACAGACAGAGAGGGACAAAGCACTGGACAGTTGGGTCAAGAAAGCCTTTTGTTATTTCATCTCTGGACAATACCTGTTCCCTTCCACCCTGGGTGCTGCCCCCCCCACCCCTCCCCCCTCACATCTCTGGACAATACCTGTTCCCTTCCACCCTGGGTGCTGCCCCCCCACCCCTCCCCCCTCACATCTCTGGACAATACCTGTTCCCTTCCACCCTGGGTGCTGCCCCCCCACCCCTCCCCCCTCACATCTCTGGACAATACCTGTTCCCTTCCACACTGGGTGCTGCCCCCCCAACCCCTCCCCCCTCACATCTCTGGACAATATCTGTTCCCTTCCACCCTGGGTGCTGCCCCCCCCACCCCTCCCCCCTCACATCTCTGATGGACCAGAGAGCGAAGGGGGGCCCATCTCTACCTCCACCATCCTCACTGCCTCTCCTCCCCACAGCCCCACCACAGCAGTACCCAGAGAAAGAGGTAGGCGGTGGGGTGAGGAAGAGGATAGAGAAGGAAGGAGGTGGTGCAGTACTGGAGGTGCTCATTGAGGGGTGCTGTGGTGCTGCAGGGCAGAGACAGCTCCCATTCCCAGGCAGAGAGAGGAGCTGCACTGAGGGCAATGTGAGGCTGAGGATCGGAGTCCAAACGGCCAAACGCACCAAGAAACCCCCCAGGACCCTGGAGGGCTACGAGTGTAAGCCCACCATCAGGACGTACCAGAGGCCTGGGAGGGGGAGTCAGGAGGGAGGGGGGAGTGGGCAGGGGAACCGTCCTCAGGAGGAGGGGGACGGAGAGCAGAACCAGGGGTCAGACCCCAGCACCACCCAGACCAGGAAGATACACTCCTCCCTGCCCCCGTCTTCATCAGCATCATCTACAACCACCCCTCCCAGCCCAGCCAACCCTCAGACTGCGCCAGCCAAACAGGTAGGAAGAGAACCACCTCCACCTCACGGAATACCTGACTTTTTAACCACCTACTACTCATTTATTACATTGACTAGTACTTCAGTTCTGCTTTATATTCCGGGTCCCCTACGAATCTCTCCAGTGGGAAGAACTATTCACATTTGACACAATTCTATATTATTACACATTTATGTTGGCTTGTGCATGATATGCATTAGTGTTCAGTATGTGTGTTTCCTATTCATCCAGGCATGTTATCCGGTCCAGAACACTCAGCGGTTCCTAATGGTTTCTAATAATAATAAGGTCAAGTGAGTGATTGTCTGGATAGAGGAACTTAAACAGCAGCAGCAGTGGTGCATTAGAATATAGAGAACAGGACTATTAATAGTCACACAGCACAGCAACTATTAGCAGCTGATCCAGACATTGGTCCATCAGCTCTTATGACAATCACCCACCCCAGAGAGTAGATTATTGCTTTAGCTGCAAACACCAGTCAGGCTGCAACAGCGCAGCTCCCAAATTACAGGACAAGCATTAAATGTCAAGCCTCCTCATCTCTATTCGTGGCCATTTATAGCTACCAATAGCACAGCTGCATTTCTCTCTAGTTCTCTCTCTACCCTGTCTCTTTCTCTCTGTCTATTTTTACCTCCGCTCTTTTCTCTACCTGCTCTCATTTCTCTTTCTCTCCACCTCTCTCTCTCTTTCTCGATCGCTCAATTTCTCCTCTTGCCGGGTCAACCTCATTTCAGTCTCCATCACCTCAGCTTCTCTCCTCCCATGTGTCCTAATTTCTCTCTCTCTCGCTCCCTCTTCTTCTCTCACGCTCTCTCTCTCTTTTCCTCTCTCTCTTCCTTTCACGCTCTCTCTCTTCCTCTCTTTCTGTCTCTTACTGTTTCTCTCTCTGTCATTGTGTCCTTTAGCTGTCTTCCAACAGGCTTGCACCAGCACCCCACCCTTACTGTTTCTCTCTCTTTGTCATTGTGTCCTTTAGCTGTCTTCCAACAGACTTGCACCAGCACCCCACCCTTACTGTTTCTCTCTCTGTCATTGTGTCCTTTAGCTGTCTTCCAACAGACTTGCACCAGCACCCCACCCTTACTGTTTCTCTCTCTGTCATTGTGTCCTTTAGCTGTCTTCCAACAGGCTTGCACCAGCACCCCACCCTTACTGTTTCTCTCTCTGTCATTGTGTCCTTTAGCTGTCTTCTAACAGACTTGCACCAGCACCCCACCCTTACTGTTTCTCTCTCTCTGTCATTGTGTCCTTTAGCTGTCTTCCAACAGACTTGCACCAGCACCCCACCCTTACTGTCTCTCTCTCTCTGTCATTGTGTCCTTTAGCTGTCTTCCAACAGGCTTGCACCAGCACCCCACCCTTACGGTTTCTCTCTCTTTGTCATTGTGTCCTTTAGCTGTCTTCCAACAGACTTGCACCAGCACCCCACCCTTACTGTCTCTCTCTCTCTGTCATTGTGTCCTTTAGCTGTCTTCCAACAGGCTTGCACCAGCACCCCACCCTTACTGTCTCTCTCTCTCTGTCATTGTGTCCTTTAGCTGTCTTCCAACAGGCTTGCACCAGCACCCCACCCTTACTGTCTCTCTCTCTCTGTCATTGTGTCCTTTAGCTGTCTTCCAACAGGCTTGCACCAGCACCCCACCCTTACTGTTTCTCTCTCTTGTTTGCTCTCCTTTTCCCTCCCTCTTTCTCTTTCCTCTCCCTGTCCTCTCTCTGACCCACTAATGAACTATGCAGCTCTGAAACACATTCCATTTACATACCTCTACTTCCTTGTTAGCAAGGGCACAATGCTGTAAATGATTAGAAAATAGCAATTTTGTAATACATTAACAGAACTCTATCATAGGTCTAACCGGGATTCTTTTGGAGAAACATTTCTTTAAAATATTTTTGATTATATTAAAATCCTTACCTGTAAATTGCATAGATCTTTTCTGATAGATGACATAATAAATGACCAATCTGATCTCATAACAATGTGTTTATAACCATGTTTTCATCCCAGCAGGTCCCTGTGAACCTGGGCTATAAGAAGTCAGACACCCTAACGAAGAAACCAAGGCACCCTGACCCACCTGATGCCCACAGCAAACTACCCGCACCTGCCCAAATGGACCAGGCAATCGCCTCTGACCCCATAGCTTCATCCCCCCATTCCCCCTTGGTAAAGGACCCTAGCGGTGAGGGAGGTATGCTGAATGGGGGAGTACCTACAGTCACCTGCCATCCTACCAGACTCATAAAGGTCAAAGGTCGCAAACAGAACTGTTCTTCCTCAACCGCCCCCACTAACGTGAACTCAACTACAAGACCTCCAGCCTCCAGCCCCCATCAGGCTGACCTTGCAGCCCAGGACAGGACTACAGGCTTCAGCTGCCCTCCTACACCACCCCCATCCACACCCCTACTTCAAGACCAGAGAGGAGCCCCAGTGGCTGATGGGAGACTGAGTCTTGCTGCCTCCCTCACCAGCCTGAGCAGGGGACCATTACTACCGTCCTCTGTGGGAAATGAGAGAGGGAAGGAGGAGAAAGCCAAGAAGAAGAAAGAGAAAGATGACAAAGCGAGGGGTGAGAAAGGGAAGGGTAAGAGAGGGGAGAAGGGGAGAGGGAAGGAGGACAGAGGGAGGAATGAGAGTCCAAAGATGGACAGAGATGAGAGGGGGAAGGAGGGAACTGGGATGGATGAGAGCGGGAGGGATATGACGGGGAAGGAGGAGAGAAATGGGGACGAGGACAAGGAAATAGAGAAGCCCAGAGACTTGAGGATGAATAAATTGCCCTCTTCTACAAAGTGTCAGATGTCTGAGGTTCAGAGCAGGAAGACAGGTACACCCAGCCCAGACCTGACCAGCGGAACAGGGGAATCAGATGATACTGGTGCCCCCTCAAGACCCACCGTCTCTCCCTCCAACCCATCCACTGCCTCCTCTCCCCTCACTTCCCTCCCTCCTCCCTCTCGCTCTGTCCACTCTTCCTCTCCTCCTACCTCCCCCCGAGAGCAGGACAGCCGTCCGCTGAAGAAGCGTAAGACCCGGCGGCCAAGCTGGACCAGACTGGTGAACCGGGCACAGAGACTGGCAGAGAACCCAGATGGCCGCCAAGATGCCCCCTTAGTTGCCCCACAGACCCCCACTACCCCCCAGACATCCTCCACTACCCCCCAGACACCCACAACTACCAACTCACCCAACCTTCGGTCAGCTGAGTCATGCCTAGCCCCCTCCATTCCCCCACCCTCCAGTCCATCCTCCCTCTCCCCTTCTACCTCCACCACTGTGAGACCCAGACCAGCAGGGCGACCCCCATCCCCCACCCAGTCTCACCTGTTGACCTCTGACCCTAGCCCTTTACCTGGACCTGACCGTCCCTTCAATCAGGCCAGAAAAAGGGGTCGCCCCAAATCCCAAACCTCAAGCTTGGACGAACCCCAACCCAGACACTCCCCTAAACCTACCCAAGCTGAGATGCTCCCTCATGGGCATGATGAGACTTCGGACCCCCATGTGCTCAACCCAGTGCTGGATCACAGTCCCACCCTCACCAATCCCTCTAGCCCCAACCCCACACCCAGGAAACGAGGTCGCCCCAAACGGCTGCCCCCATCCCCCCTCCTCCCCAAACAGACTCTCCAGGACCAGAACAGGGGTACACTGACCCCCTCTGGAGGTGAGGAGGGGGGTAAAGACTTCCCCTCTGAAAAGGGGAACAGGAAGCTGAGGATGAGGAGCATCATAGGAGAGATGAAGAGGAGGAAGAAGAGGAGGCTACTCAGGGAAATGCTTTCTGGGTGTGGAGGGGGGAAGGAGGGGAGAGGAAGAGAGGGAGGTAGAGAGAACTCTCGTGGGTGTGCAGGAGGGGTGTGTGGGTCGGCCACAGCACCCTCCCTGTCCTCCTCCTTTGGGGGTAAACTAGGTCCCCAGATCAACGTGAGTAAGAGGGGGACCATCTACATGGGGAAGAGGAGAGGACGCAAACCCAAAGCTCCAGCTAACTCTAACCCTGCCTCTCAGTCCACACTGTTCACCAGTCTCTCTAGTTCCTCTCTCTTCTCCTCTCCCCAGCCCCATCCTCTCCTCTCTCACCCATTCCCCTCCCCATCTCTCACCCACTCCAGTGGAGCCCAGAGCCCTTACAGTGATGGAGGCTGCACAGAACCTGCTCCCTCCCTCTTCCTCCCCCACACCTTCTCCCTCCCCTCACCCTCCTCCTCCTGCGCATCGCCACGTCCTCTCTCCTCCTCCTTCTCCTCCTGCTCATCCCTCTCTCCCTCCCTAAAGAGGAGTTCTCCAGGTCAGGGACGACATCCCCTCTTCCACCATCCCTCCAGCAGACTCTCTTCTCCTCCTCTTCCTCTTCCTCACCCTCTTTACCCCCATCTGCCTGTCTTCCCCACACACCTGAAAGAGGCCACACCCTCACCTATCAGTAAATCACACAGCAAGGAGATGTTGCCTAGTGATAGTGTGATTGGAATGGACCACAACACTAGCTCAGAGCGGGGGGAGAGGAGGGGCCGAGGGAGAGGGGGGGGTAACCATGGGAATGACCTCAGATGTCACCCGGTCAGTGTTCCGGACAGGTTTAGGGGTCAACCGGAAGGGTCAGAGACAACCCTCACCCTCCATGTTACTAGAACACCCCCCCCCTGTACCCTCACCCATCAGAGTGTCAGCCTCACCCCCCTCTCCCCCCTCTGCCTCCCCCAGACACACGGCTCCTTCTGACTTAGTGGAACCCAGAGACAGACACAGGCACAGGCGGAGGGGGTACGAATGTCCCTATACCTGCCCCCCCTGCCCCTGCCTAGGGCACAACCAGCGCTCCCACCTGGACCTCTGCCCCTGCCTAGGGCACAACCAGCGCTCCCACCTGGACCTCTGCCCCTGCCTAGGGCACAACACACACAAGAGACAGAAACACAAACACAAGAGGAAGTACCAGCACCTGCTCATGCACGCGCACGACCCAGACTTCCTCTCTGAACTAGACGATCTCATTGGGCAGTTCAGCGAGGTCCGCATCGGACGCCACCGTGATTGGGCCAGAGCTGGATTGGGGCAGGATCTCGATGAGAGTGGGGAGAAAAGACGCCACTCTTCATTATTGTCATCGCAAAATTTCCGCTCAAACATTTACAGAATCGACTTGAGTGGATACTACTCGCCTCACCCCCTGTCTCACCCCCCTCACCCCTCCTTCTCCCCGCTCCACCCCCACCCCCCTCACGGCCTGCCTTATGGCAGCAGAAAGCCAGAGCTGAGGTTGAGGTGTGGCTGTCCCACCAAGCCCTGTGAGTCCTTAGACCAGGGTGACTGTGGCCAGGGGCGGAGGTGTGCCTTACAGGGTATCACAGGGCACCTCCACCCCTCCTCTCTCAGTACCCCCCTGGCCTCCTCCACCACCTCTTCCATCACCCCCATGCCTCTGGGTTTTGGCTACTACAGAGGCTATCCTCTGACCATGGCCCATTACCCAAATCCCCACCCCTCCTTTCCCCTGCCTCCACCTCACCCCTACGCCCCCCACCTCCACCCCCCTCACCTCCTCCTCAACCCAGCCAGGTTCCACAGGAGGAGGAGCAGGCAGCTGAGGGCTGGGTTGGGTGGAGGTGGAGGTGAGGACGTGGGGGTTATGGGTGAGGGAAAGAGAGCCGGGGTCCGATCCTGTCCAGCAGGGTCCGTCCCTGGTCGGTCCTGTGTCTGTGGGGGGAGTGAACACAAGCTCAGACACAAACATCGTCACAGACAGCGTGATCGTGACGGAAAGGAAGAAGAGGACGAGAGAGTTGCAGGGTCACAGCTAAGGTCAGAGTTCACCACAGGGTCAGGAGGAAGTAGAAAGACTGGAGGACAAGGGAGTGCTGGGTTGATGGAGTCTCCACGGCAACATAGGCACGGCAAATATCCCTCTTCTTTCTTCTCTGCTTCTGCTAAACTAGCCTCTTCATCATCATCATCAGAGAGGCTCAAACACACACCCCTCACCTGTCTAGGCTCCTCTCATCTGTCCTCTTTCGGGGAGGGCTGGGGGGTTCGGCAGAACACCTGGCTGAGGAGAGGGGGGCTGGGGGCAGGATTCAGACCCCTCGATCCCACCTGGGGCACTCTGACAGAAGAGCCGAGGACAGCCGCCGTGGGGGGGTCAGAGAGAGAGGCGGGAGAGAGACACACACCCTGTCACAGCACCTTCACCCCCCCGGCACACACCAACCTCTTCACCTCCTCTGCCACCAGTGGGAGGGGCATGAGGAGCGGAAGAGACAATTGGAGACCAGGGAATCAAGACGGGAGTGAGGAGCCATCACAGACAGAGAGGAGAGGCACAGGTGAGAGTGAGTGAGTGAGTGAGTGAGTGAGTGAGTGAGTGAGGGAGGGAGGGAGGGAGGGAGGGAGGGAGGGAGGGAGGGAGGGAGGGAGGGAGGGAATATTATTGAAGCCAGGCACCCAGGCTAGACATACTACAGTGACAGCAGGTTTTCACATAGCAGAGACAGTAGTAAGGTTGGTAGACTGTCCTTCTCTCAGGTCTATGTAATCAGTACATCAAACATTATATTGGGGAGGAAATTAGTCTCTGTTATTTTTATTACCACAGCAAGTTAGAGACTTGAACAGAGAACCTGCATGACACATGAACTTACATATACACTCACACAGGAGAGGGGCGCTGGGGGCAGTACACTCACACACGCACGCAGGAGAGGGGCGCTGGGGGC
Source organism: Oncorhynchus kisutch (assembly GCF_002021735.2). NCBI lineage: Eukaryota > Metazoa > Chordata > Actinopteri > Salmoniformes > Salmonidae > Oncorhynchus > Oncorhynchus kisutch. Next base: position 3,512,594 of record NC_034175.2, on the reverse strand, counting down.
AGTACACTCACACACGCACGCAGGAGAGGGGCGCTGGGGGCAGTACACTCACACACGCACGCAGGAGAGGGGCACTGGGGGCAGTACACTCACACACACACGCAGGAGAGGGGCGCTGGTGGCAGTACACTCACACACACACGCAGGAGAGGGGGGCTGCGGGCAGTACACTCACACACACACACGCACACATTATTTCCCCCTCATTTATTGGTTCATTCTCACAGTCTGTTAATAACCCTTCCAGTCCGATCTGCCAGAGATCTTAGAAATGTCTCTGGTTGTGAAGTTGGCTGCCTGCTATGCTGTTTGAGCCCTGGGCTATGAAGCTATGAGCAGAACACAGTCATTAGTTAACCACCAGTCTCTATGTATAGTCCTGTTCATGTGTCACTGTCTCAGATGCTGCTTGTCTGCCTGCCTGCATGGCCAACATACTGTACACTGTCTGCCTGCCTGCATGGCCAATGTACTGTACACTGTCTGGCTGGCCAACATACTGTACACTGTCTGCCTGCCTGCATGGCCAATGTACTTTACACTGTCTGGCTGGCTGGCTGGCCAACATACTGTACACTGTCTGCCTGCCTGCATGGCCAATGTACTTTACACTGTCTGGCTGGCTGGCTGGCCAACATACTGTACACTGTCTGGCTGGCTGGCTGGCCAACATACTGTACACTGTCTGCCTGCCTGCATGGCCAACATACTGTACACTGGCTGGCTGGCTGGCTGGCCAACATACTGTACACTGGCTGGCTGGCCAACATACTGTACACTGTCTGCCTGCCTGCATGGCCAATGTACTTTACACTGTCTGGCTGGCTGGCTGGCCAACATACTGTACACTGTCTGGCTGGCTGGCTGGCCAACATACTGTACACTGTCTGCCTGGCTGGCTGGCCAACATACTGTACACTGTCTGCCTGCCTGCATGGCCAATGTACTGTACACTGTCTGCCTGGCTGGCTGGCTGGCCAACATACTGTACACTCTGTCTGTCTGGCTGGCTGGCCAACATGCTGTACTGTACACTGCCTGGCTGGCCAACATACTGTATACTGTCTGCCTGGCTGGCTGGCCAACATACTGTACACTGTCTGCCTGGCTGGCTGGCCAACATACTGTACACTGTCTGCCTGGCTGGCTGGCCAACATGCTGTACTGTATACTGCCTGGCTGGCCAACATACTATACTGTACACTGCCTGGCTGGCTGGCTGGCCAACATACTATACTGTACACTGCCTGGCTGGCTGGCCAACATACTATACTGTACACTGCCTGGCTGGCTGGCTGGTCAACATAATGTACTGTACACTGCCTGGCTGGCTGGCCAACATAATATACTGTACACTGCCTGGCTGGTCAACATAATGTACTGTACACTGCCTGGCTGGCTGGCCAACATAATATACTGTACACTGCCTGGCTGGCCAACATAATATACTGTACACTGCCTGGCTGGCTGGTCAACATACTGTACTGTACACTGCCTGGCTGGCTGGCCAACATAATATACTGTACACTGCATGGCTGGCTGGCTGGCCAACATACTGTACTCTACACTGCCTGGCTGGCTGGCTGGCTGGCTGGCTGGCTGGTCAACATACTGTACTCTACACTGCCTGGCTGGCTGGTCAACATACTATACTGTACACTGCCTGGCTGGCTGGTCAACATACTGTACTGTACACTGCCTGGCTGGCTGGCTGGTCAACATACTGTACTGTACACTGCCTGGCTGGCTGGCTGGTCAACATACTATACTGTACACTGCCTGGCTGGCTGGTCAACATACTGTACTGTACACTGCCTGGCTGGCTGGCTGGTCAACATACTGTACTCTACACTGCCTGGCTGGCTGGCTGGTCAACATACTGTACTCTACACTGCCTGGCTGACTGGCTGGCTGGCCAACATACTGTACTCTACTCTACACTGGCTGGCTGGCTGGCTGGCTGGCCAACATACTGTACTCTACACTGCCTGGCTGGCCAACATACTGTCCTGTACACTGGCTGGCTGGCCAACATACTGTACTCCACACTGCCTGGCTGGCTGGCTGGCCAACATACTGTACTCTACACTGCCTGGCTGTCTGGCCAACATACTGTCCTGTACACTGGCTGGCTGGCCAACATACTGTCCTGTACACTGGCTGGCTGGCCAACATACTGTACTCTACACTGCCTGGCTGTCTGGCCAACATACTGTCCTGTACACTGGCTGGCTGGCCAACATACTGTCCTGTACACTGGCTGGCTGGCCAACATACTGTCCTGTACACTGGCTGGCTGGCCAACATACTGTACTCTACACTGCCTGGCTGGCTGGCCAACATACTGTCCTGTACACTGGCTGGCTGGCCAACATACTGTACTCCACACTGCCTGGCTGGCTGGCTGGCCAACATACTGTACTCTACACTGCCTGCCTGGCTGGCTGGCCAACATACTGTACTCTACACTGCCTGGCTGGCTGGCCAACATACTGTCCTGTACACTGGCTGGCTGGCCAACATACTGTACTCCACACTGCCAGCCTGGCTGGCTGGCCAACATACTGTACTCTACACTGCCTGGCTGGCTGGCCAACATACTGTCCTGTACACTGGCTGGCTGGCCAACATACTGTACTCCACACTGCCTGGCTGGCTGGCTGGCCAACATACTGTACTCCACACTGCCTGCCTGGCTGGCTGGCCAACATACTGTACTCTACACTGCCTGGCTGGCTGGCCAACATACTGTCCTGTACACTGGTTGGCTGGCCAACATACTGTACTCTACACTGCCTGGCTGGCTGGCCAACATACTGTACTCTACACTGCCTGGCTGGCTGGCCAACATACTGTCCTGTACACTGGCTGGCTGGCCAACATACTGTACTCTACACTGCCTGGCTGGCTGGCCAACATACTGTACTCTACACTGCCTGGCTGGCTGGCCAACATACTGTACTCTACACTGCCTGGCTGGCTGGCCAACATACTGTCCTGTACACTGGCTGGGTGGAAAATCCCTAGAAGGAAAGTCTGCTCAGTCAGTGTTAATGTTGGGGAATTTTGTAAATATGGGAAGAAAGGAGATACTTGAGGAGAAGTGATGGATAGTAGGATGGCGGGGGACTGATAGTGAGGGAGGGCAGAGGGAGGGAGGGAGGTAGAGAGTCGCACATCATCTAACCAGACACATATGTGACTGAGAACACACACACACAGCCCACACACACACATTCTAATGTATAATTTGTGTGTGTGGTGTTTTCCTGTGTGTGGGTGCTTGTGCACGTGCGCACGCGTGTGGGTGTGTATACCAGAGGGGGCTTGTGGGAGGAGATATCGGTGGACGGGCTCTTTGTAATGCCTAGAATGGAAACAGTGGAATGGTACCAAACACATCAAATACATGGAAAGATTGACTCTGTTCCAATGATTCTATTCCAGCCACTACAATGAGCCCGTCCTCCTAAAGCTCATTCCACCAGCCTCCTCTGGTGTGCGTGTGTGTGTGTGCTTGACTGCTTGTTGTGATTCCCAGAAGGGGAGTATATGATTTGAGGGGAATACCAGGCAGCAGTGCAAAGGAAGTGTAGAGTCACCCCATCTGCTGCTGTTTCAGTTACTGATACATATACACTTCTCCTCTCTCTCTCTTCCCCTCTCTTTATTTCCCAATCATTCCCTTTCTCCTCCCTCTGTCTCCCACCTCTCTCTCATCTCTCTCTCTCGCTCCCTGTCCTTGCTCCAATGACTTCTCTCTGGACTCAAGACCCACACTATGACCTGAGCAGGAGGCAACTGAAGTGGCTGAGAACCGGTCAACGTTTTGGGGCTAAGAGAGGGCCTGGACGACCCAGGAAGAACCCTATAGCCTCCCCTTTGGTCTCCCCCTTCCTCTCTCCTACAAGCCAACCAAACCCTCCAACTGAGACGGACGACCAGAACAGAGACAGAAACAGAGGAGGAGGAGATTCAGTACAAGAGGTGATTGAAGCTGTGATTCAGAGCCAGAGGAGGAGAAGACGGAAGAGGAGGCACATTGAGAAAGAGGAGGTCGAGCATCCATCCTGTCTCCAAAGGTAAACCGTCAGAACTCACCCTTATCCCAACTGACCCAGCGAGTGCCCTCGCAGATGGTCGCAAAGTTTAACACAACAACATTTCACTCCCACAGCGATCAAAGCGTTACTGAGAAAGTCTAGAAAATGCATGCTGTTTTACATACCCTGCAACTAGCTGCTAGATGTGCACTGAAGACTTAATACTTCACACAGACAACGTATATTAACACATGGTTGACAGCACTGTGTGCTAAGCCAGTGCCCTTTCTCTCTATCCTATCTCTCGCTCTCTCACTTTATTCCTTCCTCTTAGTTCTGGTGAAGGTGAGCCAGTCACCCACACCCCCTCCATATGCACAGACCAATCAGAGCTAACCCAAACTCCATCCCTAACCCTGGCCAGCCAATCAGATAAGGGAGCTGACCAGCTGCCTAGGAAGAGGTTTCAGAGGGCGGGGCTCTACTCCGATGACTACAAAACTACAGAGTGAGTTATCATGCACCTGTTCATACAAACTAACTTCACATACTCTGAATTGATTTCACAAATGGTGTGTATTCTATTAATTTAATTGTGTAAATGTGTCTCTTCCCCAGTCCCTCCTCTCAGAACCAGCTGAACAGAGAGAGACTGGAATATACACCAGGAGAACAAGACTACAGCCTCCTGCCTGCTCCCATACATGTTGGTGAGGGATTATTTTTTATTTTTTATTATTATTTCACCTTTATTTAACCAGGTAGGCCAGTTGAGAACAAGTTATCATTTACAACTGCGACCTGGCCAAGATAAAGCAAAGCAGTGCAACACAGACAACAACACAGAGTTACACATGGAATAAACAAACGTACAGTCAATAACACAGTAGGAAAAAAAGTCTATATACAGTGTGTGCAAATGGCGTGAGGAGGTAAGGCAATAATAAGGCCACAATTTAGTAAATTAACACTGGAGTGATAGATGTGCAGATGATAATGTGCAAGTAGAAATACTGGTGTGCAAAAGAGCAAAACAAGTCAATTAAAACAATATGGGGATGAGGTAGGTAGTTAGATGGGCTATTTACAGATGGACTATGTACAGCTGCAGCGATCGGTAAGCTGCTCAGATAGCTGATGTTTAAGTTAGTGAGGGAAATATAAGTCTCCAACTTCAGCGATTTTTGCAATTCGTTCCAGTCATTGGCAACAGAGAACTGGAAGGAAAGGCGGCCAAAGGGGGTGTTGGCTTTGGGGATGATCAGTGATATATACCTGCTGAAGCGCGTGCTACGGGTGGGTGCTGCTATGGTGACCAGTGAGCTGAGATAAGGTGGTGCTTTAACTAGCATAGACTTATAAATGACCTGGAGCCAATGGGTCTGGTGATGAATATGTAGCGAGGGCCAGCCGACGAGAGCATACAGGTCGCAGTGGTGGGTGGTATATGGGGCTTTGGTGACAAAACGGATGGCACTGTGATAGACTGCATCCAGTTTGCTGAGTAGAGTGTTGGAGGTTATTTTGTAAATGACATCCCCGAAGTCGAGGATCGGTAGGATAGTCAGTTTTACGAGGGTATGTTTGGCAGCGTGAGTGAAGGAGGCTTTGTTGCGAAATAGGAAGCCGATTCTGGATTTAATTTTGGATTGGAGATGTTTAATATGAGTCTGGAAGGAGAGTTTACAGTCTAGCCAGACACCTAAGTATTTGTAGTTGTCCACATAGTTGTCCACATATTCCAAGTCAGAACCGTCCAGATTTGTGATGTTGGTCGGGCGGGCAGGTGCCGGCAGCGATCGGTTGAAGAGCATACATTTAGTTTTACTAGCGTTTAAGAGCAATTGGAGGCCATGGAAGGAGTGTTGTATGGCATTGAGGCTCGTTTGGGGGTTTGTTAACACAGTGTCCAAAGAAGGGCCAGATGTATACAGAATGGTGTTGTCTGCGTAGAGGTGGATCAAGGAATCACCCGCAGCAAGAGCATCATCTTTGATATATACAGAGAAAAGAGTCGGCCCGAGAATTGAACCCTGTGGTACCCCCATAGAGAGTGCCAGAGGTCCGGACAACAGACCCTCCAATTTGACACACTGAACTCTATCTGAGAAGTAGTTGGTGAAACAGGCGAGGCAATCATTTGAGAAACCAAGGCTGTTGAATCTGCCGATAAGAATGTGGTGATTGACAGAGTCGAAAGCCTTGGCCAGGTCGATGAATACAGCTGCACAGTACTGTTTTTTATTGATGGTGGTTATGATATCGTTTAGTACCTTGAGCGTGGCTGAGGTGCACCCATGACCAGCTCTTAAACCGGATTACACAGCGGAGAAGGTATGGTGGGATTCGAAATGGTCAGTGATCTGTTTGTTAACTGGGCTTTCGAAGACTTTTGAAAGGCAGGGCAGGATGGATATATGTCTGTAACAGTTTTGGTCTAGAGTGTCACCCCCTTTGAAGAGGGGGATGACCGCGGCAGCTTTCCAATCTTTAGGAATCTCAGACGACACGAAAGAGCAGTTGAACAGGCTGGTAATAGGGGTTGCAACAATGGCAGGAGATCATTTTATAAAGAGAAGGTCCAGATTGTCTATCCCAGCTGATTTATACGGGTCCAGGTTTTGCAGCTCTTTCAGAACATCTGCTATCTGGATTTGGGTGAAGGAGAAGCTGGGGAGGCTTGGGCAAGTAGCTGCAGGGGGTGCGGAGCTGTTGGCTGGAGTTGGGGTAGCCAGGAGGAAAGCATGACGAGCTGTAGAGAAATGTTTCTTGAATTTATCGATTATCGAGGATTTATCAGTGGTGACAGTGTTTCCTAGCCTCAGTGCAGTGGGCAGCTGGGAGGAGGTGCTCTTATTCTCCATGGACTTTACAGACTCCCAAAACGTTTTGTACTTAGAGCTACAGGATGCAAATTTCTGTTGGAAAAATCTAGCCTTTGCTTTCCTAACTGACTGCGTTTATTGGTTTGTGACTTCCCTGAAAAGTTGCATATCGCAGAGACTATTCGATGCTAGTGCAGTCCGCCACAGGATGTTTTTGTGCTGGTCAAGGGCAGTCAGGTCTGGAGTGAACCAAGGACTTTATCTGTTCTTAGTTCTACATTTTTTTAAAGGGGCATGCTTATTTAAGATGGTGAGGAAATTACTTTTAAAGAACGACCAGGCATCCTCTATTGATGGGAGGAGGTCAATATCCTTCCAGGATACCCGGGGTCAGGTCGATTAGAAAGGCCTGCTCGCAGAAGTGTTTTAGGGAGCGTTTGACTGTGGACCCATAGCGGATGCAGGCAATGAGGCAGTGATCGCTGCGATCCTGATTGAAAACAGCAGAGGTGTATTTGGAGGGCAAGTTGAGGGTGCCCATGTTTTGGGATTTAGGGTTGTACCTGGTAGGTTCCTTGATCATTTGTGTGAGATTGAGGGCATCTAGCTTAGATTGTAGGACTGTCGAGGTGTTAAGCATATCCCAGTTTAGGTCACCTAACATAACGAACTGTGTGTGTGTGTGTGTGTGTGTGTGTGTGTGTGTGTGTGTGTGTGTGTGTGTGAGAGAGATTCTGTGTGTCAGGTTTTTAACACCCCCCCTTTCTCTCACAGGGAAGTACCTAAGAATGAGACGTATAGACTTTCAGTTGCCCTTTGACGTCATGTGGCTCTTCAGGCACAACCAGGTGTGTAACACACACACTATACACACACACACTATACACACACACAGAATAAACTCACTCACTTGAATGACCATGTCTCTGTGTGTTCCAGCTCCACAAAGAGCCAGATGTTCCTCAGACCAGAGAGATCTCATCCTGTGAGTACCCTAAAGTCACAGAGTACCCTAAAGTCCTGTATTTGCATGCGGTGCATACCGTACACAACGTTTATACTGTAGTGTGTACATCAATACTTGACTTCAACATGACTTACCACCCTACTTGGTTGGGGGTGGGGGGACATCCCACTGTTGCAGTGACACGTTGAAAGTGTTCAGTCTGTGTGGAGGGGTCCATACCTCATTATCTCTCTGTCTGTCTTTGTTTTCCTCCCAGACCAACCGAAAGAGAAGAGCCTGTCCAGTCACCAGACAGGGGTGTCCCTCCCTCCCTCTCCCCAGGAGGAGTGTTCCAGTCCCAGTAAGAAGCTGTTCCCCTACCTGGACATGGAGCCTATGACCACCAGTGACAGGTAAAGACAGAAGACAACCCGCCTTGTCAATACACATGGAGGTGCAGACTAGTAGTTTGTGTGCATTTCTCAAAATAATGATCTTATTTATGTATTTGTTTGATTGGCAGGGTGTTCGTCCTGAAGCACCGCGTGTTCCTTTTGAGGAACTGGGAGAGGGTCAGAGACAGACAGATACGCCTGAGGAGGGGGAGAGAGGGGGAACGAGAGAAAGATGGAGGAGGAGTTTCCAGCTATGTAGCTACTGGGGACAACAACAGCCACATCATGTCAGGTCCATGAAGCAAGTGTGTGTGTTAGTTTAAGTTTTTGTAGGTGTGTGTGTGTGTACTCGCACGCCTGTGTGTGTGCACCTGTGTGTCAGTGTGTTTTATTTTAAATGTGTTCATTTATAGTAGTATTGTACTGAGTGTATGTTTATATGGACATAGATGTGTGTGTGTTCATCTCAGTGCTCAGTTTAGCTCTCTGTTTTACAGTATTTATTGAGCCATATCATATTCAGCATTACACACACAGCAGTTTTCCAACCACAGAAATAAGTGCTTTCCCATTTCTGTCATCTCTTCACTGCCGTCCAAGAACATCCAGCTAGGTTCAGCTTTCCCCATAAACTATCCACCAAAATGTATTTCCATCAAACCGTCTTCAGCAAAGAACAGACACTCATAAGGGAATTTTAAGGACATCTACTGCATATATATATTTCCACACCACACACACACACACACACACACACACACACACAAAATACCATCCATGGGCACTAAGGTTCTTTCCTCTCTCTCTAGGTCGACAAATGGCGGTGAAGAAGAATGTTGTGTGGACTAGTGAGCCCCTTCGTGATCCCCAGTGCCCAATTAACCCCCTCAGAACCACGCCCCATGTGAGTGCTCCCCTCTGAGTGCTCCCCTCTGAGTGCTCTCCTCTGAGTGCTCCCCTCTGAGTGCTCCCCTCTGAGTGCTCTCCTCTGAGTGCTCCCCTCTGAGTGCTCTCCTCTGAGTGCTCCCCTCTGAGTGCTCCCCCCTGAGTGCTCCCCTCTGAGTGCTCCCCTCTGTGTGCTCCCCTCTGAGTGCTCCCCTCTGAGTGCTCCCCTCTGAGTGCTCCCCTCTGAGTGCTCCCCTCTGAGTGCTCCCCTCTGAGTGCTCTCCTCTGAGTGCTCCCCTCTGAGTGCTCCCCTCTGAGTGCTCCCCTCTGTACTGTAACTGTAAAGATATTCACTCATTAGTGTCTCCCATGAGGGCTGTCTTGAAGTATTCATATGGAGTTCTTTGTCTTTGTCTGCTCTCCTCTGAGTGCTCCCCTCTGAGTGCTCTCCTCTGAGTGCTCTCCTCTGAGTACTCTCCTCTGAGTGCTCTCCTCTGAGTGCTCTCCTCTGAGTGCTCCCCTCTGAGTGCTCCCCTCTGAGTGCTCTCCTCTGAGTGCTCCCCTCTGAGTGCTCTCCTCTGAGTGCTCTCCTCTGAGTACTCTCCTCTGAGTGCCCTCCTCTGAGTGCTCCCCTCTGAGTACTCCCCTCTGAGTGCTCTCCTCTGTACTGTAACTGTAAAGATATTCACTCATTAGTGTCTCCCATGAGGGCTGTCTTGAAGTATTCATATGGAGTTCTTTGTCTGTGTCACTAATTCTTATAACTAACTCCTGAGGTCGCATCTACCCCCACCACAGCTCACTGGGAACAGACCAGAGGAGAAAAAACAGGTGGAGGAGGAAGAGGAGGGCTGGAGGGAGGTCCGGAAGGAGCGACTGAACAATATACTCCTGAAGCTGCAGCAGACATGATTGGTGAGAGAGGACAAGGAAGGAAGGAGGGGGGAAAATCTCAGCTCAGTATCTCTTCTTCTTCCAAGTAGCTCAGTTCAGCTAACTTTGCACTAGTGTTGGGGTGAAAACACTTCCCTGAAATGATTTGTTATAAAGATGATTTTGGGCTTTGTTTCTGAGAGGAATGAGGGTGTTGTTGTTTACTGTACCATTGAGAATGATTGACAGACGGTCAGCAGACCAGTGACAGTCTGATTTAATAGTCAGAGAGGGCGGAAGGGATGGATGGAGACCATAGAGTCTTAAGGCTGGATTAAATTCGTATTGTAGCTCCGCGTTGTAGCTCCATTTAAATGTAAAGGACATGTTCCCGTGTTCTCACAGACTACATTCACGGTAAACGCTGCATGTCGGCTCAATCTGAAATGACCATGACAACATTTTTTACCCCCTTTTTTGTGATATCCAATTGCGATCTTGTCTCATCGCTGTAACTACCCAATGGGCTCGGACAGGCGAAGGTCGAGTCATGCGTCCTCCAAAGCGTGATCCAAACCACGCTTCTTAACACCTGCTTGCTTAACCCGGAATGTATTGGAGGGAACACCGGCCAACTGACGACTGTCAGCTTGCAGGTGCCTGGCCTGCCACAAGGAGACGCTAGAGCGCGATGAGCCAAGTAAAGGCCCCCCCGGGCCAAACCTTCCACCAACCCGGACAACCCTGTGCCAATTGTTTAATGCCCTATGGGACTCCTGGTCACAGCCGGTTGTGACACAGCCTGGGATCGAACCCTAGACTGAAGTAACACTGCGATGCAGTGCCATAGACAGCTGCCATAGACCGCTGCACCACTTGGGAGGCCTACATCTACATTTATATGCAGATCTTCTGCGATACTTCCGCAATACACAGCCCGTATGGTTTGATTCAATCCCTGTTGCTGAAGTACGGCGCTATAGCGTGATTCAAGTGTAAAGGTCATTTCCAATTGAGCCGTCCTATGCAGTTTTTCCGTGAATTCAGTCTCCGCTAACATGGGAACATTTAATGTTCTCTTCAGCTCTACGTATTGAATCGGGCCTTTAATGTAAAAGTGCCATGTTGTAAATAAACTGACGCCTAAGTGAGTTCAATCTCCAAAAGCAATACGTCCTGTAAGGATTTCAGTACAATAACTTTAATATCACTACCAGTACCAGCTAGAGACCCTTCTATGTATCAAACCAAGTCGTTTTTATTGCCTTAGTGAATATGATCATTTCAAGATCGTTATATTGTACCAATGATAATGCAGTAACATTGACCTAAGTAATGTAATGAATCAGTTTCATAATTGATAGTTATTATCTAAGCGTTAAAGTTAATAGTCAAAGGCCTTCATTTTGCTACAAAGTGTTAAACATAACTGACCTATGTTAAATATTGCTATGATTGTATATGACTTTTCTTCACCTGTATACTTTTTCTGACTGATGGAATGTTCTTTTTTATTTGGTCAGACAATCAGGAAAATGAATTGAATCTGAGATTTGTAACCGTTCATTTGTACAGTTCTCTTTGGTGCAGTTTCTAGTTTGACTTCGAACACTAAGTTGAATGTTTTATAGTTGACCTGTGTATTTGCCTCACTCACTATTGCCAATGGGTGATTAGGAATATTATAGCATTCATCAATATAGTGAAGGGTTATTTATGTAGTTTGCATGAAATGTAACTTTGGGCTGGATTCAATCCTTATCGCGGAAGATCACATTAAAGTGTAAAGGTCATTTATCGTTAATTCAGTCTCCACGAACATTGCCTTTAAATTTAAATGGAGCTATAACGCAGATCTCCCATGATACTTCTGCGATGCGGTGAGAATCCAGCCCTTTGTTGTACAATTTAAATTGCTGCTTATAACCTGTCTTTGGAGAAAATACCACAGAGTTCATCTGACAGAATGTCATTTCAAACATTGACCTTATTATCAATAACAATAAAATGGCGTTTTTGTTTACAAAGCATTGTGGACTTGTTATATTCTCAACCACTTAACCATTCATACTATCACAGGCCCATGAATATCGCTGCTCCTCCAGCCTTATGGAGACGCTGCATAACTGGTGGGATATTCATTACACGGAATGGAGCAACTGCTAAATAACCAACATGGAAATGTGATATACAGCACCATCTGGTGGTGTAAAGCTGAATGCCACCAATGGCCAGGTGATGCGTTTTCCTCCATCACAACCCTCATCTGAGGACGTGACCTCAAGAGGACAGACAGGCAGAACTGAGCCTGAGGCCCTTCTCTCCTCCTTCAGCAAATCACTGATCTGTATGTGATTATATGGGCTATGTGTAGATGGAGGCTGGTGGGAGGACCTATAGGAGGATGGGCATATTTTAATGGCTGGAATGGAATTAATGGGACGGTACTAAACAAACATATGGCAACCACTCCTTTCCATCAATTCCATTCCAGCCATTACAATGAACCTATCCACCTATAGCTCCTCCCACCAGCCTCCACTGCATGTGTGAGCTAAAGCTGCCTAGCCAATCCCTCCCTCTCAGGTCTGTGGGTACTTTAATGAGGAAATCATTTAAAGTATTCAAACATGGATAGTTTCTCATTTCAGAGAGTCCTTCCCTCATGCACTCCCCTTCACTGCTCTGACAGAAGTGGCTAGGTCAGATGAAAACATACACTAAGCTCTTGGATTGGAATGGCTTTAATATCGAGGTACCACATACTTTCTAGGCAAGCATTCACTATAGCTCGATGGAATAGAGCAGGGTTATTCAACTCTCACCCTACGAGGTCCGGAGCCTGCTGCTTTTCTCTTCTACCTGATAATGAATTGTACCCACCTGGTGTCCCAGGTCTAAATCAGTCCCTGATTAGAGGGGAACAATGACAAAACACAGTGGAAGTGGCTGAGGTCCAGAGAGGAGTTTGAGGGGAATAGAGAAGAAATGAGACACATGAGAGACTTTGAATTTGGTTTATGTTGATTATTTATTGGGTATTTACAAACAAGCACATGCGGGAGTCAGACACTGACTGACGCTACAGGGACACAGTACACTATGGAACAGTGAGGTACGGGGCAGGCTACATCACACCAGAGAGATACAGAACCCACTGCTACACACACAGACACATGCTCGTTCGCTCCCACGTGTACACACACACACACACACACACACACACACACAGAGGCTGCTGAGGGGAGGACGGCTCATAATAATGGCTGGAACGGAGCTAAATGAATGGCATCAAACACCTGGCAACCAGGTGTTTAATGTATCTGATACCATTCCACTTATTCCGCTCCAGCCATTACCACAAGCCCGTCCTCCCCAATTAAGGTGCCACCAACCTCCTGTGATACACACAAAACCCCAGAGAGAGAGATAGACGTGAGGGCACAAATACAACAGAGGTGTATATATATATATATACACCTTTCAGGGACTCCAGGGTCAATAAATACCACATCCAATAAATGTACAGCTTTTCATACAAATCAATGCATTTATCATGGATCCTCTCACACAATGGAAAATATACCCGAATCAACAACAAAAAATAACTAGAAAATCCTTGTCAACATACTGAGATTGTTACCGTCACAGACCATGTGTATTTCCTGAAGTTATGTTTACCCTTCACCTGCATCTAGGCATGGCACATTGAAAGGTGGGCCTTGCTGACACTAACTAGCTCCTCCCTCATACAGTCTAATTTACTACAAGCTGTAATTAAAATACATTATAGATAGCTCTAAAACAACTCATGTCAATTTACTGGCCGAAGAAAGTATTTGTCTAGCTTGTTTTGCTGCCGTGACCCAGCTAAAGCCTTTAGAAGACCAGGGGTGTAGTGTGACTGGCCTTGACACACAGTGGCTCCACTGTTTGGTAAACAACTATCTATTGGAGCTACACTTTGTCTTGAGACACGCAGCGATTTGGATTAGCTAGTTAGGTTGTTGACATACTAGCAGGTGCCATACCATTGCATTTGGTGGAAGATTTGGTAAAGTAGCCTGTATAATGCAAGTGCAAAGTTACAATGTTTCCAATCTATTGTTGTCATAGGGTTGTCATAGGGACACTAACCCTGTGCTACACCACAGAGGCTTGTTGGCATGGTAACCTTTTATATTTTTTCTGGAAAATCAAAAGAGCGATATTCCCATTAAATTTGAATTCCTCAAGTAACCTGAACTCTTCAAGAAGTGCCATGTCACCCGCAAGTGACAAAACAAAACAACAAAAACAGCAAACAAACAGTTCCTTTAAACCAGAAGCCTTTGAGAAGTACATCATATATCATTACCAAGCCTACAGAATAACTACCAACCAAATCAGAAGATAAACATAGTAATAAACATGATTACTTTAACGTTATTCTACTACCACTATCGTTACTATGGTATTAAAAATGATGACCTTACACGGGTTAGCATGACAGGTAGGGAAAGAAGGAAGGCACATACAGTGGGGAGAACAAGTATTTGATACATTGCTGATTTTGCAGGTTTTCCTATTTACAAAGGATGTAGAGGTCTGTAATTTTTATCATAGGTGCACTTCAACTGTGAGAGACAGAATCTAAAACAAAAATCCAGAAAATCACATTGTATGATTTTTAAGTAATTAATTTGCATTTTATTGCATGACATAAGTATTTGATCACCTACCAACCAGTAAGAATTACGGCTCTCACAGACCTGTTAGTTTTTCTTTAAGAAGCCCTCCTGTTCTCCACTCATTACCTGTATTAACTGCACCTGTTTGAACTCGTGACCTGTATAAAAGACACCTGTCCACACACTCAATCAAACAGACTCCAACCTCTCCACAATGGCCAAGACCAGAGCTGTGTAAGGACATCAGGGATGAAATTGTAGACCTGCACAAGGCTGGGATGGGCTACAGGACAATAGGCAAGCAGCTTGGTGAGAAGTGTCGTGGAAGATTCAGAATTTGTTGGTAACATTTGTAAGATGTTTTATATTCATCAAATGTGTGTAAGTTACTTCTCATCAGAATGGTATTTTTGTATAATACTGTGGCGAGGTTGCAGTTATCTGTTCTATGTCAAAACTAAGTTGCATGGGCCGCTGAGAGGGGAGAGGTCAAAGTGTCATCATGTGTAAACATATCTTTTACTCCCTACCTTTCCCAGTGGGGAAAGGAGGGTGGCAGGGTCTGGAATCATTCTATGCTCCCTCTAATGTTGTTTCTATCTTAACCTATAGCCTCATTCTCCTCTCCATGAGTTTGTCCAGGATTGTTTGTATTTAGGGTTGGTTGTATCTAAATGACAATTTGATATATGCCTGTTGATATGGAGGATTGGTTTATGGTTCTGGGGTTTGAGAAAGGAGACAAAGCTGAACGATGAATTATGTTTATGCTGTCTGACTGTGTTCTTTGCTATTAAAGGATCTCAGTTGCATTGTAAGGGGGCTCTCAGAAAATTCATTGAGAGACACTGAATTTATCTGAGAGTCACAGAAAATGCTATAGAGCTTATATAATTCAAGATGGACTTTTATAACTAACTCTGACTTGTGTTGTGGTTTGCTCCCATGATTTGGTAAATAGAGGAAATTTCCACGACAGAAGGCAACAACTGTTGGCGCAATTATTAGAAAATGGAAGAAGTTCAAGATGACGGTCAATCACCCTCGGTCTGGGGCTCCATGCAAGATCTCACTTCGTGGGGCATCAATGATCAGAGGAGGAATGGGAGAAGGTCATGTGGTCTGATGAGACAAAAATAGAGCTTTTTGGTCTAAACTCCACTCGCCGTGTTTGGAGGAAAAAGGGTGAGTACAACCCCAAGAACACCATCCCAACCATGAAGCATAGAGGTAGAAACATCATTCTTTGGGGATGTTTTTCTGCAAAGGGGACAGGTCGACTGCACCATATTGAGGGGAGGATGATGGGGCCATGTATCGCGAGATCTTGGCCAACAATCTCCTTCCCTCAGTAAGAGCATTGATGGGTCGTGGCTGGGTCTTCCAGCATGACAATGACCCGAAACACACAGCCAGGGCAACTAAGGAGTGGCTCCATAAGAAGCATCTCAAGGTCCTGGAGTGGCCTAGCCAGTCTCCAGTCCTTAACCCAATAGAAAATCTTTGGATGGAGCTGAAAGTCCGTATTGCCCAGCGACAGCCCCGAAACCTGAAGGATCTGGAGAAGGTCTGTATGGAGGAGTGGGCCAAAATCCCTGCTGCAGTGTGTGCAAACCTGGTCAAGAACTACAGGAAACGTATGCTCTCTGTAATTGCAAACAAATGTTTCTGTACCAAATATTAAGTTCTGCTTTTCTGATGTAGCAAATACTTATTTCATGCAATAAAATGCAAATTAATTACTTAAAAATCATACGTGATTTTCTGGATTTTTGTTTCAGATTCTGTCTCTCACAGTTGATAAAAATTACAGACCTCTACATGCTTTGTTATTAGGAAAACCTGCAAAATCGAATACTTGTTCTCCCCACTGTATGAGAGCTGAGGTACGGTTGGGGGAAGGGCAGCCTCTCCCTCAAACACATAGGCTTGACAGTCGTGGTGTCTTCCTACACATACAGTACATCAGGGAGTAGCTTACTGCTTCATCTGAAAGCTTGGATAGTCTCAGTCAGGAACATACAACTATGGCCCTGGAAACCCACATTGTCTACTGGTCTCAGTAGCCTTTTGTATTGTCTTGTAGTCAGACTTAGTAACGCCCAGGTAACCAGTCAAGTTAAATATCTGGGGAATCAAAGATACCAATTGATCTATGAGGTAAAGGAAAAGTAACCAGACTAGAGTTGCTCATCCCTGGGCTGAGTAGAAAGAGACAGGTCTCAAGTCCCTCAGACTGTTTATCTGTCTGTCTGTCTGTCTGTCTACCTGTCTGTCTCAAAGCATTGATATTTCCATAAGCACTGAGTAGTATGTGTTAGTGAGGTTTAAGAGGTGTGGACTGATTGAAGTTACAGCATTGCTATGCCAGTTATACTTATATACTGTTGGATACTAGAATGTCCTTTAGATATGTGTCATATAGATAGATACTCCTCTGCATTCAAGGGTTGGGCTCAATTTGAATTGAAGGCTGCCGATTCAGGAAGTGATTTGAATTTAAAATCAGCCAATTAAAAAACATATAGCTTCTCCTTTTCAATTCATTAAGAAGTCATTCAAAATAGGAGGCCCCTATTTCAATCATCGAATTGGAATTTCAGTTTACTTCCTGAATTGGTGCCATATTGAGCCCAACCCCACTGCATTCACTCAAAGCATTCATTATACAATAAATGCAGTCTAAAGGTATATGAGACTAAATCTATCAGGTTATGATGAAGATATGAAGGATATGTCAAGACAATGCATACAACACACACTAAGATGAAGCCACTGGATTCCAATAATTGACAAAAACATTGGAGCTGTCCGATAAGATCACTTATCAATTTGATTCATGATCAACCTTATCTATAGTAACGTTTGACTATCTGTTATCTCTTGGTTATCTATCCATCTATCTATCTCGGTTAAATTCATCTATATTCATATACCTATATATTATGTATATTTATACAGTCAAATAGTTTTTAAACTGACTTAATTGTAGTGGGAACATGTCAAACACACAGAGACCAAGCGAAAGAGGTGAGAGATCAATAGGGGTGAAAGGTCAAATAGAACACAGAAAACAGCTACATTTCACTATGGTACTACATTACGTAACAGGGGCTACGCTCCAATACTCTACCATGGCTCCCTTCACCGGTTAGCCTGGCGGCAAGGTCTGGGTCTAGAGCAGAAACCGATCTGGCTACCAGGCTATAAATCTTCCCATAGTGACTGCTGATCTGAAAGTGTTTGGATAAGCTGAATGCATTGGTTGCATGTTTCGTCACAATATTGTTTTTAACGTTTGTTTGGACTGATGCCCGACTGAGCACTCTACTCAATGCATCATCAATAAGCGCTGATGAAGATTTCATCAAGTGTATTTCAGTGGCCAGGATGACATTCAAAAACAGGCAAATAATAATTAGGAAATTCTTTCGTCATCATTTTGATGTCACCAGATAGACTTTAAATGCAGTATAACATTAGCTAACTAGCTTAAATTGAGGGGAGGCCATCTGATTGCAACTAGCTAACGATAGCTTTGCTAGCTATGTTTGCCGAATTTTGCTAGATGATGACATTGCCATCCGTCTAAAGTAAATTTGACGACATGATCATGCTGGGAAAGTTGTTTCCTACTACATATTTGACTACTTTATCAACGGCACCGTATTTCCACAGGCACTATATTGTAATTTAGACTAAACAGTAGTTCGACTCAGAACGACGGGGCTTATCACCACTTTAGGGCACCGCCGATGGCGGCTTGGTATGACGTGACGGAGGTGCAACCTATGAATGGAATTCTACAGAGCTTTATCCAGTCCTTCTCAGATCAGTGGTCACCAAAGAGAGATGATGAATGGAGGACATTTAAAGGGATAGTCCACACCAAGATAAGTGTTTGTCTGAAGTTTTCACACTTCAAAAGTGGTCTGAAGTCGTGCTGGGTCCATATTCCACACCATCTGGTAAGCTAAATTAAATCTTCCTTAAATCCCCTAATTAGATGGTATAGTTCTTTAGGGATTGAGTTTTGCAGATTTCTACCAGTGCATAGTGGGATCTACACAACAGATGGTGCGGCGTAAGGACTGAACTAAATCACTTAGACCAGAGATCATCAACTAGATTCAGCCACCAGTGGAACATAATCACAAATAATTTGTAGATGCAAATTGACTGCAAGAAGCCCAAACAGATATAACATTTGACTAAAATATAATCATTTCAAACCTTGCTTAGATTTGTGAACAATCACATCTCTCTCTCTGTGTGGGAATACCTTGGAACAGATTTCCAACATTTACTGATGTTAGTATTTTATGTCCAACAAGTAACCCAAACCCTTTGCTCAGAAAACTTGGGGGCCAACTAAATCATGGGCCGCCAGTTGGGGAACCCTGACATACGACTTTGGACCACTTTAGAGATATAAACATGTGATTTGAACTTAGATTCAGGGGTGAACTATTTCTCTGAGAGCATTGGGACTTCACCACAGCCTCTCTATGGTTGCCTAAATACATTATAGCTTTATGACTTCATTTTCCCTCCCCCAGATATATTCAAACAATCAAAATTCTGATCAGGTGTCTGAAATCACAGGATCAGTGAGGCGTAGCCAATGGGTACGAGCCCCTCTCGGTCTCCCTGTCGACAGCGAATCCAGTCCTGATCGACACCCCCTAAAACCACTAACTCCTCCCCTTTCTGGAAGCTTAGCTCCGCCCCTGTGCCAGAGTGGTCGCATAGTGTTCTGACTGACCTGAGAAAGAGAGAAGAATATGTGATACTACTGTAAAAACATAAGAATGACATCATGACTGTCTATGACGGTTTTACAACTGAACTGATGTCCGAACTGAACAAACTAAACATGTAATCTAGATATATTTCCAAATATTTCCAATACCTGAGGGGTCTTGGGTTGTCCCATGTCTCCTCCATCTCTCTCTCTAACACCTCTTCTACCTGCTGGGGCTCCAGCGCCCTCCTCTGGTTAGCGCTGGAACTGCTGCTCACCATCCGGGTCAGAACAGACACCCCTGGAGACAACCACTGAGACGGACGTCTGGGGAGGGAGAGAGATACATCAGTGATAAGAGTAAGATACTTCAACTGTCTAGTATCAGAAAACTATCACACAAACACACACACACCAGCGCACCTGGTTGGAAGTGTGGGTATCGTGGAGTTATTGGAGGCTCCAAACAGCCGTCCCAAACCCCAGGGGACCGCCAAAGCTCCATCGACCTGATGAGGGTCACTCCTGGCCTGGGTACTGGTCTGGGGCTCTGGGGGGTCTCTGGATGTCCCCTCCTGGTTCTGTACTGCAGACAGGCTGAGTTCAGCCAGGTTCTGGCCCAGCTTGCCCCCCAGCGTACCACAGCCCCCCATCCCTGCTGGATCACCTAGGGAGAGAATAACAGCTCAGAAAAGTGCTGTGTGGTACAGACACTCTCCCATGCATTCAAACAAAGACACACACACACACACACGTTGAATTGTGCTCACCTGTCCTGCCTGTTGGGAGAGACTGGCCTCCCCAACATTAGGAGGTGCTAGCTCCCTAATTTCTTTCTCCTGAACCCACATCAGCTGAGGACTTGTCTCCGCAAGACGCCCAGAGACCTTTGCAGGCCCCACACTGAGACTCGCTGGCTTTAGTGACTCCACCAACCCTCCCACCCCTGAGTTGGCCAGGGACGACGAGCCCGCATTATGATTGGTCGCCTCGGGTTCTGCTCTCCCAAAGTCCAGCTCTGATAGGCTCTCGAGATAGCTGCTGCCACTGCCTTGGGATGCGGACCCCCGGGGCGAGAGCCTGAACCCCAGGTCCTGATTGGATGGGCTGGGGATCTCTGGGCTGTGATTGGCTGGATCCAGGTGGTGGTGCTGGAAGAGCAGGTCGAGGTTAAGGGTCAGGAGACTGAGGGGCTGCAGCAGGAGGAGGAGCTCCTCAAACAGAGGCTGGCAGGAAGTCAATGACAAACGCATGAAGGAGGATGGGGCCGGTAGAACGTCACCACAACACATCTGAAACATAGAGAGAGTGAGGCGAAGGAGAGAGAGAGAGAAAGAG